>NW_010969548.1:944049-959674 GCF_000463585.1 Tarenaya hassleriana | reverse complement strand
TGTTTGAACAGTTGTATATATGTTAATAGATTTGATTGTTTGGTTAAATGCAGAAGCTACAGGAATGGTTTTGTGTGGCATGACTTATCAGAAGATGACTTAATTTTACCTGCCCAGGGGAGTGAATATGTTCTCAAAGGCTCTGAACTTTTTGATGAATCTAATTCAGGTGAAAAAAATCGTTTCTTTTGCTCTGAATAATGAATAATCAGTAAAAGCTCTGTGCCTTGTCATGGAACTAGAAAATTGAAGCCGAGGAGTTGTGCTTTCAGGTCAATTTAGTCCTGTTGTGAGTATGAGGGCGCAGAATCTGAAGCAGTTGCCAGAGCCTCCATCTTCCAGAAGCCTGGACGATTCCTCGTCGTCTTCAAGTTTTAACGAGAAGGGGACTAAGCATCCTCAAGAAGACGAGCTTTCGCCTCCTGCTCTTCGTTCTGGTTCCTCGGGTGTATCGCCTGACTCGGGGAATGAGAAGAATTCTTCTTCGGATGGTTCGTTGTGTTTGACGGAATACAAAGTGTATAAGAGCGAAAGTATTGCAGATGCTTCTACACAAACTAATGAAAATGTGAGCAGGTCTAAAGCTACGGAGACCTGCAGTAGAGGTGTTTCCACTGATGATGGGTCATTAGAACCTAAATCCAGTGACAATGATCTTTGTAATGAAGCTCCATGTCCCAATGAGAGTGCCAGTATAAGCCGAAATGCTGTCACTCCGCCCACTTCCAGCAGTGCCTCCTCTCTGGGTGGAAAGACAGAAACTTTAGAGTCCCTGATAAGAGCTGATGTGAGCAAGATGAACAGTTTTAGGATCCTTGAACAAGAAAGCACCCGAATGCCTGCCAATGCAAGGCTTAAGGCCACAAATGTGCTGATGCAATTGATATCATGTGGATCGATAGCAGTCAAGGATAACAGTTACGGCATAGTCCCGACTTGCAAGCCGAAATTTGGTCAATCTAAGTTCACATCCCCATTTTTCTCCAGATCGTTCATGCTGGGAGAGCTTGACTGCTTGTCAGAAAATCCGAGACTAATGGGTCTGAGATTGGAAAGCAAAGAATATTTCAGCGGGAGCTTGGTCGAGACCAAGTTGCTTAAAGATGCAGCGGAAGGGAATACTTCACTTAAGCGTTCTTCATCCTGCAATGCCGACAGGTACATTTCCCAACACACTTTCGAAATATTGGAACAGGTTCTGTGAGTGATTGAATGCCACTGAAGGAAATGACATCATATGTTGTACTATCCATGGATTTATTAGGCATGCCATTAACGTTTAGATGTGTATGTACTCGGCGTTTGGGTTGAGTTCAACTTGTTAGCTGATCACTTGCTTGTCAGAAGCAATTTGATTAGCCAATTTATGCTGCATGATGGTTCCTGTGATGAAATCCTTGAATTCTTGGACCAAGGAAGGAACGAGTCCTGGACTGCTAGCTATATATACACATATCCATTTTGGAATCAAATGGGGAAGCAGTGGGAGCAAATCACAGCAAGTGAAAGAACCCTTCTTTCGGTTTTATGTCTCCTAAACCCGATATTTTTTCGATCTTTGCCATGCTTACATGCTAGTTTTAACGTTCATAATCTCTGTACTAACTCATCTCCAATAGATTCCCATGGATATGTTACAGAAACTCTTTGTGAATTTCAGGACTTCTGGCCAACCGAATTCAACAGAGAACAATGACAGCTCAAACCCGGGAGGAGCAAAGTGTATTCCACGCTCAATAAAAGCTTCTATAAACAAGCAATCACGAAGCGAGTCCATGAGATCTCCAGACTCTGACAAGCCGAGAGAATCCTCCGAAGGGTGCAGCAAAAGAATAACCGAGCCATCAAGAAAACCGGATTCCTTCAGAGAAGACGAAGAGAAAGTGATCAAGATCGAAGAAAGTTAAGCATCTCAAGTCATTTTTTACGTTCTTAACACCGTCTCTTATCTCGATTCAGTCGAATTAAACCCGAAAGTTCCCGTCTTTTTTCCCTCGAAACAGGCTTTCTTCGGGAGCTCGGGTTGTAATCCAATCAAAACGCCTTCAGACCCCGCCATTCTAAGTTGTTCTTGAGAGGAGCTTCAGCGCATTTCCGAGGCGGGTTTTGGGTTTTCAAATTAACGGGTAAGTTAAAAAAGATACCGCCTTTTCTTCGGTGGTCCCTTCCCCCCTTCGATTTGATGGCCCTTTCCTTTTTGTCTGTCTGGAAAGGGCTCATGAAGAGCCTAAAAGAAATCATATACTCACATTTTATTGGGCAATGTAATGTAAATTGGAAAAGGGTTTATTTGACCGACTGTCTGATTTGATGGAATTAGAATCTTAAGCTTACAATATTTTCCAACTTTGTTTAACAATCTAATCATTCCATTAATCCTCACTTTCTCACTAATCAGACATATATTAGCATCATACAAATAATGATTTTTTTAGATACACATAAAAAAGATGTTTTTTTTTGTGAGGATGCATTATTGATGAGGAATAGATAATCATTAGACATGTGGATAAAACATTTGCACTGCATTTTGCACCCCGTTGCATATATGAAAACAAAAATTCAAAAATTTTAATTAATTAATTAATTAATTAATTTTCCAAATCTTGGTTGATTAATTATGCGTTAAACCGTGGCAGAAGTGGTTGAAGAATGATGGGGAGTGAGAGGGTTCGAGTGGGCCACTAGACATTTCAGAAATGTTTCGGTCATTGTCTTTGGATTCCTTCCACTAGTTGAGCTTTTATCCCTCTTTATTCCGTTGACCTTACTCCTAATTACCAAAATTAAAATTAAAATTAAGTGCTTGGAATTTGGCTGCAAACCAAAAATGAACAAAGACAACCTTATTAATGGACTTTTGTGGAAAGTGTGAAAAAAAAAAAACATTTTCAAGATGCTAGAAATTGACGGCAACAGGAAGAATAAACCCAACATTTTTAATTTTTTTTTATTTCCTCTTTCATTATCTTGAAATAAGAAAAAGAATAAAAAAAAAGTTTATATTGTGCAAACATATCAATGGTTTTAGACTTTGTAGATAGGGTCTAATGATATGTCACAAAGTATATAATAATTTTTATTTAAATGTTGTCTGCATGTTTTCTTATTTAGTGTTACATTTCTCGAGTCAACCATCCATTGTTGTTGTCATTTTCTCTCAAAATTATTTGTTTCCATTATTCGAATGGGCATCTTTTTTTTTATTAAAAAAATAAATAAATATAACCACACTAAGGAGCCTTGCGTGCCTCTCTAACATATATTGATAATAGCTCCATAATTACACATATTTCATTTCATGATTAAGGGGTTTGTGTATGAAACTTTCGTAGACAATGTCTACGTACATACATACAATCTTGATATTTTCTAATCACAATATGGCTACAAATTGGTGAATATTTGAAATGATTATCTTAATTGAACTAATTATCTTGGTACTATTTTTTTAATTTAATTTTACATGTATATTTAGTAATTTGTTTACTGTTATATTGATCTAAAATGATTACCTCAAATTGAAATAATCACCTTGATATTAGACAATCAATTTTACATGTAACTTGAGATTGCGGATGAACAAACGTGTATCGTAAAGCTCATATCATACATGCAAATTTTATATTTATTCTCTCTACATATACGTCTAAGAGTATTGTTATAAATTTGAAATTTTCTATAACAATAATATCATCAAATCCACTTATTTTTTGTTTTTAAATTTTTATTCGTTTTATATCTTTATTTGCTAAAAAAAAGTACCGGAACAAATCCTGTATTTTTTTTTACATTGTTACATTACATGTATGTCTATTTTGTGATATTACACTTGATCCGCTATTCACGTACGGACAAACCCGAAGCGTCATGTAACATGCTACTTTAGCTATTGTTCTTTCTCAATGACGTGGATTGTCTCAAAATGATTAGACAGATTAAAAAATATGTCACTTAATATTCCGTATATACATATATATATATATATATTATATAGTTATTTTCGGCTCTTTGTTATAAACTAGATCTTCCCATAGATCACTGAGAACAGACGGCGTGAACGTTATATTATTTTCTCGAGATTCCTTTCTCACATGAAAAAGAACAAATTGAGTGTAATATATTTCACAAACTAAAATTACATGTACCCATTACAACATATAATAATCACATAGTTATATTGTCACTATTAATATGAATTCTTTTTATGCGTTAATTTAAATTTGTATCTCATTTTTCAGATGAATTATACACAAATTCTCATTAAAGTGATCTAATAGAATATACAAAATATGTTCTCACCGTGGGTTCTAACTCATGCGTGGGGAGTGACATTCATCTGGGTTTTTCCGATTCTCTGGAAGATGTAGTCGGACCAAAAATCCGGTGAATTTCTGGATTATAAAAAAAAACTCTGCTTAAAGTATGTGTCCTCCGATAAACAGGTGTCAAATACATGTAACTAATCTATGATTTCGGTCATAAAATATTTACAGACATATATATATATATATATATCACGTGGATAATCAAATAACTGATAAACCTATAAACTAATAACAATATTAAATATATATAATATTATATAATTACTTCATAAAGACAGAAAAAAAAGTAATAGATATAAGCGTTTATAAATTAATAATAAAAAAATGTGTTGAGTTCAACTCCCCCGTCTTTTTCACAACACTCATCCAAATCGGCAGACAAATAATTAGAGGCAACCGTAAATTTTTATTCATTTTTTATTAAGTTAACGTGATCATCCATGACTTAATCAAAAATCCAAATTAGCATTTTTCTTATTTTTTTATTTTAACTAGCTAATTTTAGAATTTCAATTGAAAAAATGTTTGTCATAATATTACAACATCAATTTTAAATTTAAGATAAAATATACTTTACTAGTCTTATTTTTATTAGTGTCGATACTTTGTAATGTTGAATGATTGTTTCAAGAATTATATAAAAATATACATTCTTTTAATATTTTACTAAAAAGACTAATACTTATGTTCTGAAAATTTTCAAATACAAAAACATGTATTTATTATCAATAATATATTTTAATTTCAGTAGTTAAATAATTTTAAAAATAATAAAAATTATCAAAATATTATAAGAATGATATTTTAAAACTAATAACTTTTAATCATTAAAGTATACAACCGTATTTAAATTAAAATTTTAAATTAAAGTCTAAACCAAAAGATATAGATA
Organism: Tarenaya hassleriana; assembly: GCF_000463585.1. NCBI lineage: Eukaryota > Viridiplantae > Streptophyta > Magnoliopsida > Brassicales > Cleomaceae > Tarenaya > Tarenaya hassleriana. Next base: position 954,454 of record NW_010969548.1, on the reverse strand, counting down.
AAATATACGTTGTCAAGTAACAAAGAATTTAAAGTATTCGAATGCGACGCCACACTCTTACCTCTAGAATTAATTTTGCTTAAAATGGTCCACCATATCTATTAATAATTCTTAACATTTATTTAATGTTTTATATAAAAGGCAATAGTTTTGCTCAGTCGACCGAGCCCTTATTTTATTACTATATTCTTATATTACAATTGAATTTCTACTTAAAGAATATACAATAAGCTTTTTTTTTAAGACAAGTGTATTTTAATTTATTAAAAAAACATCATGGTAACTGTTAAAAAACCTTTGCATATATAAATCTCCATATGATTTCAATGTCGCAACTCGTCGAAGCTTTTTCTCCTCTACGAAGGGAAGTACCAAAAGAAACAGAGAGAAGAGGAAAGGAGGAGGAGGAGGAGCAACAATGGATGGAGGAGGAGGAGTCAACCCTCTATCGAGCATCAACGACACTGAGTTGCATGATTTTCTCGTCGACCCGAATTTCGATCAGTTCATCAATCTCATCAGCGGCGATCAATCCGTCGGCGACTCAGTTTCCGGATTCGATTTTGGTGCGATGAACTCGTGTTTCATCGATCAGAATCAGTTTGGTCCGACACCCGACGACGAGTTGTTCGACGATTTGCCCGACTTTGATTCCAACGTCGCCGATTCACTCCCCAGCTTCGACGGCGAGAGCATTAAAGCCGGCGATGATGATTACAATGACTGCGAAGATTCTTCGTCGACGACGATGAATCTGGGCGTGGGTCGCAAGACGAAGACCGACCGGTCGAGGACTTTGATCTCGGAGAGGCGTAGAAGGGGCCGGATGAAGGAGAAGCTCTATGCGTTGAGGTCTCTGGTTCCTAACATCACTAAGGTATTCATGAATCTGACAGTATTAGCGTTAGAAATCTTTGATATTGATGATAGATTAAGCATAGGATCTGCATTCCATGGATTCTAACCACAAGTTTCTGACAGAACTGATTCACGAAACTTTAGCCCATTGCATGGGCCGGACAGAGAAAGATCAATAGATTGAAGAATAGCATACTGCAAAGTGAGAATTTAGCAGTTTAGAGGGTAAATTGTGCTGAAATTAGGACGTAGAAGATGACTTGAATGATGTTAAAAAGGGATTGATATCGTGCAGATGGACAAGGCCTCCATTGTTGGAGACGCTGCGTTGTATGTGCAAGAACTGCAATCCCAAGCCAAGAAACTCAAATCCGAGATTGCTGGTCTCGAAGCTTCATTGAACGCCTCGGAGAGATACCAAGAAACCATCCCGAAGGCTCGGAAGAGTCATGGTGGTTGCGGCCATACTCTCCCTGTCTGCAAGAAAATCATCCAGGTAATAGAAGCATGGTCATTGTTCAGATGAAGTAGCCAGTTAGCCCAACTCGTCTAGAGCTCGAACCATGATCTTTTGAATGAAGGGTAAGATTACGGGTTCTGACCAGAGTTTGAGTGAAACCCCAGATAACAACTGCGTCGATGTTGTCTTGGCAATGTTGGCATCTCTCTTCAGACATGGATTGAGTTCGAGCTGCGAGACCATACACACTATTTCGATTATCCGAGCGATTGTAATGATCTCGTTCTTGTTTTTAACTTTTTATCCTTTTTGGTGGATCAGGTGGATGTTATTCAGGTGGGGGAAAAAGGGTTTTATGTGAGATTGGTAAGCAACAGAGGAAAAGGTGTTGCTCCATCTCTGTATAAATCTCTGGAATCTCTTGCAGGTTTTCATGTTCAGAACTCCAATCTCTCCTCTACCTCTGCGGACAGATATCTTCTAACATTTACCTTAGATGTAAGAAAGAATAAGAAAAACCCTTCCTTTATTTACTTTTTTGACGTAAAAAATATTTATAAAAAAAAACAAATTATGTATTTACATGGTCTGTTTCGTTGGTTGCTTGAAACAGGGGACAAGTTTTGAACAGAGCTTAAACTTGCCCAACCTGAAGCTGTGGATAACGGGATCACTTCTCAACCAAGGATTTGAATTTGTCACACCATTGTCTTCTTGAGTTCTAACTTCATATTTTATGAACGTTTTAATAAAATTTACTCTCTTTTTTACCGTTCCACGGATCTCGATTTACATCGATTAACGATTATCTGTAACCTACGATAAAAACGAAAATGTGAAAACCAAGCTATTTACACCTACTTCCAACGCAAGTGACATTCAAAAAACCGACATGAACAAAGAAACATATGCGATTCCCTCAAAATAATGATGAGATCGGGTCAGAACCGACACGAACCAAATTCAAACAGAAGCATCGATCGTTCCAGACGGAAGATTGCCCGAGAGAGAATAAACTTGCTGGCCATTTGAGACTAATGATGAAGAAGAAGGGCCTGTATTTTGGAAACAAGAATTAAGGTTGTCTCCTGAGCAATGGGAAGAGGGTATTCCACTGTTTCACTGAAGCTTTTGCAAAAAGTTCATTGCTTTTTTTTTCCTCGCATTTCGTCGTTCAAGTTTCGAGATTTTCGAATGCTGCAATGGTTTCGTTATGTTACAGAAGAAGAAGAAGAAGAAGATGCTAAAAAGAAAGAATGAAGAGGCTACATGGCACATTCTTGTTGCTGCAGTACCAAGACCGAGGCTCTCGAAGGATAATACTCAGAAGCCAAGAAATCTCCAATGAGTCCCAACTCATCAAACTCGAGCCACTCACTGAGTCCACTCGTGACAGCAGTGCCCATTCCGCTGCTTCTTCCCACTATAAACAGGTCGTAGTCGAAAGCCACCGCCTGCAGGATACTTGAAGTCTGAGTACCGTCTGACACAGTTTTGTCCACGCAAACTATGGAGTTATCCCCTTCTTCTTCTCCTCCCACATTCCTCATGAATTCCTTTAGATTCACCTTGTCGAGCATCTGAGCCCACTCGTCTCCTTGGCCAGCTCCAGTCTCCGGGATGAACCTCATCAGTGTCAGGCTCACTCTCTTGTTACGTCTTATCCGGTTTGCAAAGGCCAATGCCTCTCTGTCGTCTCTCCCGCCCACGAAAATCAAGCAGATCTTGTGTTTCAGAACAGTAAACACACATAAAAAGAAACAATCAAGTGGGGCTGAGATTATGGATTGTAACAGCAGAAAGAACAGCAATAGGAAGGAACACGGAACCGAGGAAAGTTCGTTCCTTGGGTGAGAAGTAACCGATGCAGTGTTTTTGTTAAGAATCGATATGGAATCAAAACCGTTGAGAACGAGAGTACCTGACTAAGAGATTCGACTTTGTTTTGCCAGATGGGTTTTCGGTAGACAAGGATTCCGACAGAGCAAGGAGCTCGTTTCAAGATGTTGCGGTTGAGATTCCTCATGTTGTCGTCTTCAGAAACGATGGAAGTACCGGTAACCGCCCAAGTCCGATGAAACGAAAGCAGGATTAGGTTCACACTTCTGTCAAGGGAAAGCCAACAAATGTCCTCGTGCATATCTTTGGCTGCAGAGACAGAAGTGAAGATCTGTACAGAGATCAAGTCTGAGAAAGTCTTCTGGAAGCTCTGGAAGGAGCTTATCACATTGTCTGAAAAAGACCGGCTTCCGGGTTTCGGCTTCTGCAACTGGTGGGAGATAAAGGTAGGAGTGGCTTGACCAACAAGTTCGACGAGACTAAGGATGTAGCACGACATCGGATGGCCTTCTGATGGGTAAGAAGCTTTCAGAAAGTTCATCATTGATGCTATGTTGTCTGGCTTGCTGATGGATACAAGTATTCTAAGCTCGGAGTTTGGTTTCAAGTTCAACAAGTTCCTTTTCCGGTAACAGATGAATCTCTTGGACCGATCATGGAGGAGATGTATCGCCATTGGTGTAAGCAGAGAGTTCGCGAGGATGGCAACACACGTTACCGAGAAAACCTCCCTTCTGATGATCTGTCATAATCTCGAGGAATCGAATACAGATGAGAAAGAGAACGTTTTCCGTATAACGACGCAGAATAAGTAGAAGTAGTAAAGTATGAGAAAAACATACCCCGTCCTCGAATGTGTATAACAAGTAGGCCATCTCGAAGCAGCTCTTGTTGCCCAGAACAATGGCGAGAATTGCAGAGTCTCTCAATGGCATCTTCGTCGCCAAGGCTGATAACAAGGAGCCAGCGAATTTCGCGATCGACAAGAAAAGCATTAAGCAGACAGCCTCAAAGGCAAGGCCCTTTAGTTTCTTGAAGTTGTTGAACTCAAGAAACAGCCATGTCCAATCAACCTGCAGCATCCCTATGGACCCGAAGAGCGGCAAGAAAATGCCGTCGTTTAAGCTCTCGAACCTCTGTATCATGGTGGACCCCAATGGCGGGCCATCCGGGATGGCTAAACCGAGAAGGAACGAACCGAAAGGGCCGAAGGACATGATATAGTCCCAGAAGAAGTAAGATATGTAAGACAACAAGAGGATCATATAGATGTAAACGCTCTGGACGGGCCTTCCTTCTGGTGTGCGTCTGATAACCTCGAACATTGCTTGTCTCAGAAGGTACAGAAGAAGGATGAAAAACATAATCACGAGCAGGACCTTCCAGTAAGGGACATATGAAATCTTCAAGCGAGCTAAGAGGCTTAAGAGGAACCAGACGAAATCAGTCACCATGGCCGATGACTGAGCGATCCTACCGAACTCGGTGTGGTTGATCTTGAGATCCCTGAGGAGAGTGTTGATGCCGGTGAAGGAAGTCACGCTCAGCATGTACGCGTGAATCCCGTACTCGCTTTCTGTAATGGTTGGGGTGCCGTATATGTACAGCAAAGAGGCGAAGACAATGCCTGAAACCATAGGAACTATCAGAGTTGAGAGACCGATGACAAAAGCCCTAGGTCCTGTCTTCTTGAGCATCCCGACGTCCATTGTCACACCTCTCAGGAACCAGAAGAAGACGAACCCAAATGCCCCGATGGTTCTTGCTGTATCTTCCGCCCTGTATCCGTCCGGGAAAAAGATCTCATGCACCATTGAATTGTTGTTCGAACGAGCCGCGATGCCCAGCACCATCCCAGCCTTCATCAAGATCAAGAACAGACCAAACCCTAACATATCAGATACGAGGTTATACTTTCTGAGAACAGAAAAGGGAAGAGAAATAAGACACGTGATCGATTACGAGCATCATGGAGGAGAACTTGGGGATGGGGAAGTGGAGCTTCTTGAAGAACATGTCGAAGAAACGCCATAGAAAGAACATGGAGAAGATCATGATCTCAAGGTTTGGAAGCGGATATTCCCAAACTCCCATCCCTACGGGCTTGTAGTGGATTCTCTCCCAGACACCGTACGAACTCAACCTGTACGAAAGTGCCTCGCAGTACTGTTTCCCGTCCTTGCTGTCGGCATGACCGTACCAGAACAATTCCTTCCACCATGTCTGGTTACGAAACTGATCATAGTCATTCTCCATATCGGAAGATTCCGACCCACCGCGAAGGAAGATACGACGTACAGGTTCGTGTTCGTTCGTTTCAGAAATTCATTGAAACCCTAGTTGCATGGATGTGCATACATGCATGCATGTGTGTCTGCGTGTGAATGTTTTGCAATGATTTCGTTCAACGATGCATTGAAGCTATCATGTTTGCGGTTGAAGGGTAACGGTTTGGATTTTTTTTTTTTTTTTACAACAAGTGTATGATCTATAATTAGCAAACAATGTACACATGTAACCTTCCTACACTGGTTTCAGATGTTTAATTTGACTTTTTCAGACAGAATTTTGTTTCAGTTTTTAGAGTCTTCCTTTTTTCCTTTTTTTTTTGTCAAAGTTCCTTTTTTCCTTTTGGTTATTATGGAAGAGAGTTATGCAAATTTATCCCTGAATAAAATTAAATAATAATTATTTTTTAAATACCATCTTCTTCACAGAAATTAATATTAAAGCGGATAACACTAACGAACAATTTCTTTTTTTTTTTTTTGCTGATGTAGCAAAGAAAGTAAGCGTAATTACGTATAGAGTTGGTATGCAAACAAATATATGATAAAAGCATTGTTTATTTCGAAAACAATTGGAAATTTTTTAAAAAAATATATAATAAGATCACGTTGTCTATTATATACAGAAAAACAGACAAATTAGTCCAGTGATAGCATTTGAGAAAAATTCTAGAAATTTTTGCGAAACTTTTCATTTTTTTTAAACTTAATTGCTACGTATAATTTTTAAGAAAAGAGTGCGTAAGGTTTAATTTTAGTAAATGATATATTCTAGGAATTTTTTTCGTTTTGCCCTTTTTTCTTAATTCGGTCATATGCCATTCAAAGTCGTATTTGGATCTGCCATGTTCAAAAAATTATCATAAATATAGATTTTATAAAACACACTAAAAAGGAAGAAGAGAATATACTCATAATATCCCTAATAATAAACAATGTCATGAAGGTGAAGAAACTGGTTTCTTGGGGTTCAAGTAACAAATGTAATTTATCATCTCTCCTTGATACTAGCGAGGATTCTGATTAAATCGACAGTTACAGACCGTTAAGATGTCCTCCAATGTGTCATAACTTATCGGACAAGTAACGTATGTATGTTAATTGGTAACTTAATTACATATAAACTGAATCTGCAAATTGATGCAGTTACTGGACAAAGATTAGAGCCCGACACTACTTCTAATCGTAATCTACGGCCACAAAACGGAAAAAAATCCTCGAGAAAAGGTCTTAATTCTGCATCAAATCTTCCGTTTTTACAAAATATATAAAGCCCTATGGGGTTTCTATCTATTGTCTCTGCAGTCTTGCTGTTGAACCACCAAGACAGAAGCCCTAGATGGGAAGTCCTTGGACGCTAGTAAATCTCCAATGGGTCCTAACTCATCGAACTCGGTCCATTCACTCATCCCTCTCGTGACCGGAGTGTCTCTTCCACTGCTTCTCCCGACTATGAACAGGTCGTGGTCATGAGCCATGGACCGTAGAATAATCGACATCTCGGACCCTTCCGACACCACTCTGTCGATATAGTTGACCAAATGATCGTCGCCCACGGTGGAATCATCGTTCGTTCCCATGATCGTCTTCAGATCCTCGGCATCATGCGCGGTCCCCTTGCTCTCCCAAGGGGAAGCCGTCGGGATAAACCGTATGAACGTTAGGCTTATCTCTCTGTTCATCAGCCTTATTCGGTTGGTTAACGCTAATGCTTCCCTGTCGTCTTTCCCTCCAACGAATATCAAGCAGACCTGAGCTCGAAACCCGAAGACCGATCACATTACAAGACTGAATACGAACATTTGTGTTATTGATTGTCCATTTATTAGATGGACCGGATTTAGTAAGTGTGGGTACCTTGCAACGGGAATCCATCAACTGCGGGTGCCAGATGGATTTACGGTAGACAAGGATTCCAACCGAGCAAGGGGCGCGTCTCAGGACGTTAAGATTGAGATTCCTCATGGTATCGTCATCGGACACGATCGTCGACCGGTCAATAGACCACGTCCGGTGAAAAGGGAGGAGGATTAGGGATAAGCTCTTAGCAAGGGCGAGCCAGCAGATGTCTTCGTGCATGTGCTTGGCCATGGAGAGAGAAGTGAACATGTGAAGCGACATTGAGTCGGAGAATCTCTGGTGGAACCGTTTGAAAGAGGCGATGACGTTGTCGGAACAAGACTGGCTGCCGGCCGCCGGTTTCTGGACCTGGTGGGAGATGAAGTTGGGAGTGGCTTGACCGACAAGCTCGATGAGGTGGAGGACGTAGCACGTGACTGGAGCGTGGTCTGAAGCTGGCTGAAAAGCTTCGAGGAGGTTGATCATGGAGGTTATGTGGTCGGGCTTGTGAACGCACATTAGGGTTTGCAGCTCAGAGTCGTCTCTGAGGTTCATTAAGTTCCTTCTTCTGTAACAACGGAACTTTTCAGATGGGTCGTGCAAAAGTTCTATGGCTATTGGTATAATCAGAGAGTTCACGAGAATGTTCGCTGCCATGATCGTGAAGACATTTGGATGCACAACCTGAACCCAAAAAAGAAAAAAAAATCGCAATTTTCATACGAGAAATACGGCTGAGCAAAAAAAACCCTAATATTTGTATCGACCCGACCTCAGTCGAGTATTCAAAGATTATATAAGATGAGATCGGGTTATAACATTAAGAAAACCCGAAAATCGGATTTAGAGTTAGATAATAAGGTTGAAGATCCAATATATTACACATATTCGAACGGACAATTGATATTTTTGTCTATATATTTTAGATACAAACTTTCTCTAAAAATCGTTTCATTTTCAGATAAATTCGAAGATTTAAAATATCTAGCCATAACCAACTTAAAAATATATGATGTTTATAAAAAAAATCGAAATTTCATGTTTAAACTCGAGATATTCTTGAGTATCCAAAAAATATATCGGGTACTCGACTTTTAAATACTTGACCAATTAATGAATTCGAAACCGAAAATATCTCATGAGATCCGAAACATTCAAATTCAAATTCGGATAACGAAATCCTGAGTATCCTACTGTCCACCAACATTAAAAACAATAGTAGAAACATTTTTTTGGTAGTGAAAGAGAAAAGCTCAAACCTTGAGTTCCACGGCAGTTACGAAGTAAGCGAGCTCAAAGACACCCTTGTTACTCAGTGTAAGGGCGAGAACAATGGCGTCTCTCAAAGGCATTCCGACAGCAAACGCAGTTATTACAGAGCTAAGGAACTTCGTAGCAGACAAGAGCAAGATTAGGGACACGGCCTCGTATACTCGACCCTCCATACGTCTTAAATTATCGATCTCCCCGACCAACCATGGTAGATCTACCTGCATTGTCGTGAGCGATCCAAAGAGCGGCAAGATGACACCGAGATTGAAGTTCTCGAACCTCTGCACCAGCGCAGACCCTAAGGGAGGTCCGTCCGGGATCGCCCAGCCAAGAACGAACGGTCCGGCCGGGCCGAAATGGCCGATATGGTGCCAGTAATGGAACGACAAGTAAGCGAGAACGAGAGTGGAGTAGATGTAGATATCCTTGATGGGTCGTCCTTCCGGTGTTTGTTTGATGACCCAGAACATGGCCGGTCTCACAAAGTAAAGCATGGCTGCGAAGAACACGCAAGCGGCTAGGGTTTCCATAATACCCAAAGCCTTGTCCCAAAGAATGGCGAAGAAGAAGGTGTAGACGAAGCCTATCAGGTCGGAGACCATAGCCGAAGACAGAGCGATACGACCGAACTCGGAGTGGTTGATCTTGAGATCTCTCAAGAGGGTGTCGACCCCTGTGAATGGAGATAAGCTCTGAACGAACACGATTGCTCTGTATTCAAACTCTGTCAACATCGTATCCTGTCCTCTCATCCTAATGGATGTGAACGTGCAACCTAAGAGCAACGGCACCACCGTCGTCGTAAACCCTATCAGACCAGCCTTCTTCCCCGTCTTCATAAACATGCCGACGTCCATTGTCACGCCTTTCAGAAACCAGTAGAGGAGAAACCCGAACGCCCCGAGCGTCTCGGGGATCTTAGGCTTGTAGTCGTCCGGGAAAAATATCTGGTGAATCAATGAATCTTCGCTGAGGAGACAAGCTTGGCTCAGGACTAGACCCGCCTTAACAACACAACATCTCTCATTTCAAATCAAAATATAAGATAATGTAGAAATTAATATGAAGATAGTTCCGGTTCGTATAGATAAAACTCAAATCTGATATCTAAATTTTATACGAACCGAAACTCGTTAATGGGGGGATGGGATATGTAACTTACGAGCATCATGCATGTGAATTTGGGTATTAGAAAACCTAGTTTCTTGCACAAGACGTCGAAGAATCGCCATAGCAAGAAGGCGGAGAGGATCATAATCTCGAGATTGGGAAGAGGGTATTCCCAGAAGCCGATCCCTCGAGATCTGTACGTGAATTTCTCCCACATGCCGTAAGAGTTAACCGTGGAGGGATTCGTCTGGCAGAACTGAGAGCCGTCCTCGCTCATGGCGTAGCCTCGCCATGCCAAGTCCTCCCACCATGTAACGTTGAACGTCTCCATATATATCACCAGCAAACACAAAAACCCTAATCAACAACACTCAAATGAAAACAAGAAGAAGAGACGACACTATATGTATATTAAAGAAGATTTTTTTGTGTGTTGTCGATTATCTTTGGGGATAGAAGCAGAGAGAGAGGGAGCAATAGTAACAGGTTGCGGTTTTGAGTTTGAACAAACACACTATAATTAAAAATATAGATTTAACAAACACTTAATTAAACGTGTCCAAATGCAATAATCGCAAAATAGCTGTTTTTTTTTTCCACAGCTCTATCTTAATTTCTCTTTTTATGGCAACATGATCAGTAAACTGTTCAACGGACAAGACAGGAAAATAGTTTGAACTGAACAAATCACATGAATTAAAAAAAGGTACTACAATTCCATGATATATGATTCTTCCGA
>NW_010969548.1:926101-943474 GCF_000463585.1 Tarenaya hassleriana | reverse complement strand
CCCCCCCCCCCCCAAAAAAAAAAGGAAGGAAATAGATTATCTCTCACGTGCACCTAACCCCGAGCAAAACGGAGAATTATCCTGTTGACTAATCGATCAATTCTTTGACTTTTCATGCAGACGTAAGAATTAGGGCAACTCAACGCATGCAAAAAGGATTAGGGTTTTTGCCGACGTCATATTATATGCGTCTCCTTAGTTTTTTTATAATCCAGAATTTCATATGGTTTTCGGGTCCAAATATATCTTTCAAAATGATCGAAAAAACTAAGATGAATGTTCTTCTCCAAATAAAAACTCGAACCTAGGTTAGAAAATAGTTTTGTCCATCCTTTATTGCTAAACCACCCGATCTTCAGTTGTCCTCTCCCTTGATGAATTTTTGGATGTATGTTCAGTTTCTCTTGTTTAGAAATGGATTTCATTTCTAACATTCAAAATGCTTATTCCCCATGAGTTAAAGAAGTGGTAATAATGCGAAATTTAAAGAATATTTGAAAAGTTTCCACTAATATTCTCCACCAAAATACATATCATTATATTAGAGATAGGCTATGATTAGCGTCGGAAAACCGATGTCGGATTTATCCCTAAGCCGCGTTTTACTTGTTAATTAATGGGTTTATGGATTTGATGAACCTAACCCATGTTAGCCCATTAAGTTCAAACAAATCAAATAGCCTTGGACGTGCCATACGAAAACCGAACCGGTTTCGATTCGGTTTTATTTTATTAGTTAGAATCGAATTGTACAAAATAAAGAGAATCGATTGGTTCCGGTTCTGATTTGGTAAAAACCAAACGAAATTTTGGTTTCTTTAGTAAATATAAAAAGTAAAAAATAGAAATTGAATCCAAACCGTAATCAAATATGTATAATTGGAAGAAACTGAATCGATTCTGAACAGGAACAATAAATATAATTGAGACCAGATCAAACAAAAATTCAGGAGAAAGAACAAACGTGATTAGAGAAAAATTAGGGATGGGTGTTTTTGTTCGGTTCCGAACTGGACTGTACAAAGATTTCGAATGATAATGTTTAACAACATTGAATATCCCGAAACCAAATATTAAAAAAAAACAAAAAATATATATTTTTAAAAACGCCAGTCCAATTAAACTGAAAGAGAATCGAATAGATTAAATATAATAATCGATTGGTATATAATTTTTTAAAACCGAATAAGCCGAGCAGCGAAATCGAATACAATAGCGAAAAGTCCACCTCTAAAAAAAATTATTTTCTCAAATTCAAATAAAGTTTTCTCATATATAAATAATAAACGTAACAAAAAGTAAACCCATTTAAAAATGGGTTGGGCCAACTCAACTAATAAAATGCTCAAGCCCAAATGGATTTTCAAAATCTGAAAATCTCTATATCTATTTTATCTGAAATTTCAACGTCAAATAATTATTCGTAATCTCCATCGTATTAAAATACAAAAAATATTCGAAAAGTTTCAAATAATATTCTCAACCCAACCCAAATCTCTGTTAGTATTAGTCAGTTTTGAAGGCGAATCGTATTCAATGTTGTGTTCCAATCATATCCAATGTGTATTGGAATATATATACACACATATATATATATATATATACCAACACATCTATATACATTTTCATGTAAAGAAAAAGAACCTAAAGATCCAAAAGCCAATGCAATATAGGGGAAAAAGAACAAGAATCAAGAACCAAGAATCTCTGTCTCTCTAACCAACGGCTACATTTTGCTGCTGTTGAACCACCAAGACCGACGCCTTGTGCGGAAAATCGCGCGAGACCAACAAGTCGCCGATCACACCCAGCTCCTCGAACTCGACCCAATCGCCCAACGCAGCCGTCACCTCGCTGTTCAGACCGCTGCCTCTTCCCACCACGAACAGCTCGTAGAACTTGGCCGCCGACATGAGCACCCTCGATGTCTCCGATCCGTCCGCCACTCTCTCCTCCATGTACTCCACGTCACAGCCACTCTGATCGCCCTGGTCCCCGCCATTATTGTTCCTCATCACCACTTCCCTCAGCTCGGCCGCGTCCAGCATCTGGTCCCAGCCCGTGCATTTCCCCGCCATGCTCGCCGGGACCAGCCTCAGCACCGTCAGGCTCACTTCCCGTTTCTGCGCCATCCGCTTGGCCAGCGCCAATGCCTCCCTATCGTCCCTCCCTCCCACGAATACGGCGCAAATCTTGAGAGACGGGTGATGGGTCTTCGGCGTTGGTCTGATGTATTCTCTGTGAACGAAGATCCCGACCGAGCAAGGCGCTCGCCGTAGGATGTTTAGGTTGACGTTCCGGATGGTGTTGTCGTCGGACAGAAGCGTTGTCTGGTCGTAGGACCATGTCCGGTGGAAAGGAAGGAGTATAAAGGAAGTAACTTTCTCGAGAGCGAGCTGAGCAATCTCCTGGTCCATGTATCTTGGGATGGAGACCGAAGTGAAGGAATCTACCGACACAGATTTCCAGAAGTTCTGCTTGAAGTTTGTGAAGGCGACGATGACATTGGCGGAGAGAGAAGTGCTTCCGGGCTTCGGCTTCTGCATCTTATGAGAGATGAAGAGGGGATTGTCTTGGCCGACAAGCTCCACCAGGTGAAGCACGAAGCAGGCGAGAGTGAACTCTCCCGAAGTGAAGGAACCTACCAGAAGCTTGATCATAGAGGTTATGTGGTGGGATTGGTAAATGCAGACAAGAACTCGAACCTCCGACCCGAACTTGAGGCTCATTACGTTCCTCTTCTGGTAACATACGAATCTTTTCGACGAGTCGTAGAGGTAATTTATCAAGATCGGCTGAAACAAGGCGCAGAGTAGAATGATTGCAGTCATTGTTGTGAACGTCTTTGGCGAAATGATCTGCGGAAAAAACCGGTCGATTTCAGACGAGAGAGAGAGAGAGAAAAAGCGGAAAAAGACTGCGGATACTACGAGAGATCGAAGAGAGGAGAAATACTTACTCTTACTTCGACTGCATACATGTAGTAAGCGAGCTCGATGATTCCCTTACTGGTGAGAATGAGAGCGAGAATGATGGAATCCTTGAGAGGCATTTTCGCAAAGAACGGAGGGATGGTGGAGGCGATGAACTTGACCGTGAATATGACGAAAACAAGAGACGTGACCTCGAAGAATTGGCCTCGCATGACACTTAACCCCTGAAGCTGGCGGATCAACCACGGCCCGTCAACCTGCAACATGCCGAAGAACACGAAAAGCGGCAAGAGAATGCCGGTGTTGATGCATTCGAACCTCTGGACCAGCATTGATCCGATGGGAGGGCCGTGCGGAATGGCTAAACCCACGATGAACGGTCCCATGGCTGGGAGCAACTCCAAGAATCCGAAATAGTTGTAAGCCAAGAAAGCTAACAAGATGATGCTGTAGACGACGACGTTGTTCACAGGCCTTCCCTCGGGTGTTCTTCTGATCACCATGAACATGGCCGGTCTTATACCCCATATCATCACCATGATAAACCCTAGGGCACCCCCGATCTGCCAGTACACATTCGTTATCTTATCTTTTTCTGTCCACATCATCAGAGCCAAGAGGTTGATGGCGAAGCTGACGATATCCGCCACCATTGCAGACGAGAGAGCGATCCTTCCAAACTCGGTGTGGTTGATCTTGAGATCTCTCAACAGTCTGGAAATGCCCGTGAAGGCCGAGATGCTCTGCATGAATATCATCACTCTGATCTCCATTGCGTCCAGAGCTTCTGTCCCTACCTGACGTTTCTGCCCGAAAACCATGTTAGCAACCATGATGGGGAGAATAATGGTGGTGATTCCCGTCACGATGGCTTTCGGCCCTTGCCTGCTGATCATACCAAAGTCCATTTTCACGCCCTCAAGGAACCAGTATAACGTGAAAGCGAACGCTCCTACCGTCTCAGCGACTTTAGGCCTACGGTCGTCCGGGAATAGCATCTGCCTTACAGTCGATCCATCGTTCATAAGGCTCACTTGGCTCAGGGCCGCTCCAGCCTTTTTTCGCAAGAAACGGGAAAAAACGTTAAAAAAGTTTCCATCTTTTTTGCTCAGAACGTACGAAATAGAGGAAAAGGAATTCGCTTACGAGCATCATGGAGGTGAACTTGGGAATCCGAAGGCCTAGCTTCTTGAACGAGAAATGGAACAACTGCCAAAGGACGAGGACCAAAACGCAGGCAATCTCGAGAAGCGGAAGCGAATACTGCCAGACCTGCAGACCCGAAACCTGCTCGGTCATTCTCTCCCAGACGCCGTGCGAGTTCACGATCATCGGATTCTGCTCGCAGAAGAGCAGCTTCTCGTAGTACATGCCATAGCCGCGAGACTCGAGGTCGTTCCACAAATCTGACGCATCTGCAGGATGCGTTTCGGACAAATTCATAGTGTATCAGACACAGACGACAAGATCAAACAAATGGTTTCTCAGAAGAAGCAAGCAAAGAATATATATATATATATATAAAATGAAGTTTTCATTACATCTTGTACGGTTTCTTACGGTTTTTTCTTTTTCTGTTAAACTGTTAGGTTTAACGGAACGCGTTGCATGTTATGGGAAGCTATAAATAGTAAGTGAAGAGCTGTTTCTGTAAACACGTGAAACAAAACACATCTTTCTGTTGCCCCATGCAAATGAATCTGTAACTATCTCTTGTCTCTGTTCTTGATATTCCTCAATAGAAACTTTCTGGCAGGATTCTATCCGTCAGTTACATTACGACGTATCTTCATCAGGGTTTTCAACGTTGTTTCTTCGACCGACCATGGAGATGGTAATACAGAGTTTCGATTGTTTTCATTTCGGATAGCTGTATATATTATGCTCTCACGGTTTATACATTAAAGTCCTATCATAAGTTTTTGCTGATAATAAATGTACAGCTTTCCGACAATTAATGGTTCTTACAAGACGTTGGGATCTTGTATCTTTTGGCAATGATTATATAATCATAAGTCTCCATCTTAAAAAGCTTGTGTTCATGGAGAATTATCAGAAATGGAAATACATTTAAAAAAAAAAATATGATGAGTTTCTTGGGCCAAAAGCAAGAAACGCTTGTGGACCGTCTTTCTTGATTTTTTTTTTTTTGGTTTTGGTTTTGTATAATATTCCATTCATTCTCTGTAATTTTGTATCAGTTAATACTAATCATGGATTACAAAAAGATCGAGTAATTAATCACTCAAATATGGAAAGTCGGTCTTAGATTTTTAAGAAAACAAATCTCGGATGAATTACAACTAAATCTATTAAAGAATTCGTGTTTCTTCTGCATCTTTCTCCTCAAGAAACAAGATGCAGATACGGACAGAAGAAGAATTGCTGTTACAGCTGAAATTGCAAAGATTTCAGAAGCTAGAAAGAAGTCTTCTGTCATGTTTTCTGCAACCGAAAGAGACGGATCATCGGCCCTGTTCTTCGTTTTCTAGCTCGCTACAGATCGCTGCTGCTGAATCACTAACACCGATGTCATGCCCGGAAAATCGGGCGACGCCAAGAAATCTCCGAGGATGCCCAACTCCTCGAACTCGCTCCAACCCTCGAGCCCGCTCGTCACCTCGTGATCCATGCCGTTGCTCCTTCCGACGATGAAAAGATCGAAATCGCAAGTCATTGACCGTAAAAGCATCGATGTTTCGGTTCCATCTAACACCTCTTTCTCCACGTAAGTTGTGGATTCATCCGATTTTCCGCCACTGTTTCTGTGCATCATTTCCCTGAGCTCAACAGTGTCCAGCATTTGGTCCCATCCCGTCATTTCGTTGCTTTTATTGGTAGGAAAGAGCCGTAAAACGGTAAGGATAACGTTGTCGTTCCGTCCCATCCGCTTCGCAAAGGCCAATGCCTCTCTGTCATCTCGTCCTCCGATGAATATAACGCAGACCTGAACACAGAAAGAACAAAAAAACTCCATAGATCAATGAGAATGAGTCTGTGAGAGATTCAAGAAAGTTTTCTTGATGAATCTTGACATACCTTGAGTGCGGAATGAGATTTCTTTTGGTTTTTGTTAACGACTTGGCGTTCGATGAGGATACCGACAGAGCAAGGAGCCTGTTTCAGGACATTGAAGTTGAGATACCGAATCACCCCGTTGTCCGAAATGATCGTTTTCCGATCCAGGGACCACGTCCGGTGGAAAGGAAGGAGAATAAGAGACGCGGCTTTGTCCAGAGCAAGCCAACAGATATCATCCTGCATGTGATTTGGGTTTGCGATGCAAGTGAAGGTGTCAATGGAGATAGAGCTGCAAATGTAACGGTGGAAATGCTCGAACGAGAGGACAACGTTGTCTGAACGGTTGTCGCCATTCCCGACTCCGAGCTTTTGAACCTTGTGAGAGATCAAGGTCGGGACGTCTTGCCCTTGGAGCTCGACAAGGTGAAGGACATAACAGGTGAGGGGACTGCCTTCGCAATGGTACGAAGCTTCGAGAAGGTTAATCATGGAGGTTATGTGGTCGGGTCTGTGGATGCAGACAAGAGTCTTCAGCTCGCCATTGTCTCTCAAGTTCACTAAGTTCCTCTTCTGGTAGCACATGAATTGCTTCGTCGGGTCGTAGAAATATTGGATCGCCATTGGTATGAACAGCGAGTTTAAGACGATGGAGAGAGCGAGGACCGTGAAACTCTTCGAGGGGATAGCCTGAAAGAGAGAGATCAAGCAACTCCATCAAGAACAATCATCCAATGTGATGATCAGGTACCCGAAATCTTCCAGTTAACCGAATCTAAACCCGGACATATTGGATCTCATGAGATATTACTCGATCTCGGATCCGTTTTTGATCGATGTGCCCGATATAATTTTTGGATATTTGCAGATATCTGAACTCGAAATCATTTTCAGATTGGTTTTTTGAATGAGATACTCGAAAATTTCCAGTTACCTAAATCCGTATTCGAAATTTCTAGAGACTTGATTCAAAACCTCTATGTTTCTTTATGTAATTTCTTAGAACTAAGAATAAAAGGTCTTGCACGCAAATAACCATACTCAAATACGTTTTTCGGGTTTTCCTATCTTATGTAAAAGTCGAGTACCCGAAATTCGAATTTTTTTGGGCCCGACCCTAAGTATACGCACGTGTATATACATATAGAGTGAAAGAGATTGGTGATTTTACCGTTGAGTCGTAAGCGAATGTATAGAAACCGAGCTCGATGATACCCTTATGGCTCATGATAAGCGAGAGAACGATGGAATCCTTCAAGGGCATTTTGAACAGATAAGGAACGACGGCGGACGAGAGGAACTTCACGAAGAAGATGAGCAAGATTAAGGATGCAATGGCCAACTCTTCGGCGTCAGTGAACAAGTATTTGACCGAGCCAAGATCGATCTTCATCATCGAGGTGGCGAAGAAGAGAGGCAATATGATACCAAGGTTAAACCCTTCTAACCTCTCCACCAACACAGATCCGATAGGAGGTCCGTTCGGGATGGATAACCCGAGAATGAATGGCCCGAGGGCGGGAAGCTGTCCAAGCATCTTGAAATACAGACAGGAAAAACACAGCATAACCAGAATCCAGTAGATGTACTTGTTGTCTATAGGCCTGCCCTCTCGTTTCTTTTTTATGGCCCTGAACATGGCCGGCCTGACAAACAAGAAGGCGAAAACGATGAAGACAATGACCATAGTCATGATAAGCATCGCCATGAGTTTGTCCGAGTAGAGAGGAATGGACAGAAAGATGTACACCAGTCCCAACATGTCAGAAACCAATGACGAGGAGAGGCCGATGCGGCCAATGGAGGAGTGGTTGATGCCGATATCGCGCAATAGCCGGGCCACACCCGAGAAAGGAGTGGTGCTCTGCATCAGGAGGACAGTGGAGAACACGGCCGTTTGGAGAGGCCGGTTTTCTTGCCGTAAGTACAAGAAGGCGCCGATGAGTGCAGGTGCGGTGACCGAGACTATGCCCGTTGTTACCGCCTTCGCCTCAGATCTGAATATCCTCTTTATGTCCATTTTCACTCCCTTTACGAACCAGAAGATGGTGAACCCTAAGGATCCGAGACTCTCCGGCATGTTGATTCTGTGTTTGGGCTGTAAGATCTGATGCAAAGTCACGCTTCCAGTGCGGTTCATGGTACCATGCAGGACTAACCCAGCCTTCAAAACAGGAAGAAAAAAAAAGTTGCAGAAAAAATACAGAATACCTTTCTTGCGCCTCAAGAAACTAAAACCTCTCGTCGAGGCATAGCTAAAACCGGATTGTAAACCTTAGAACCCGATAACAAAATGTATAGTCCGTTATAATGCGGTAAATTCGGGGTATTAAAACACGAAAGGGAGAGACTTACAAGCATCATGGAAGTGAACTTGGGTATGACAAGACCTAACTTCTTGAACAAGATATCGAAGAACTGCCAGAGGAAGAAGACGATGACGATGACAAGCTCGATATTCGGGAGCCTGTACTGCCAAAAAGGAAGACCGATAGGGCCATAAATCATCTTCTCCCAGACACCGCTTGAATACAGCTTCGTAGGATGGTCCTCGCATATGATTCCGGTGGCCGAAACAGCCTCACCGTACCATGCCATTTCGAATGCCCATCTCGACATTTCCGTCTCGTTCCCATTTGACAGGTCCACTTCCAAATCCGACATGGCCGTTCTCAAGAAGAAGAACCCGAGACAGATAGATGACGAACAACTACAATACGAAACCAAACGTATAGATTCGTCTAAAGGGCAAAAAGAAAATGGGGGAAATATTTATGATGCAGAGGAGAAGATTGGACGGAGCTGGAGACAATTGAGTTGAAGAGAAACTGAAATATTAATCAGATGCCTTCAGAGTAAACCGTGCAACAGATGCTTTCCGTCTATAGACAAAAGCGTTAGAAAACACATCTAAAAACACACATATTAAAGATTCTTTCATTTATAGAATACCTTGTACCTCGACTTTTTTTCTATTTATAGCAACTCCCAACTCCTTCCAACTTGCTTAACTAACGAGTAACAATCCATGGGCTGGCAAATTTTTCATTTATGGATCAAGCATTACTGTAATAAATAGACAGAGCCTATGGTCCTCATCTTTCGTTCGGTTTTGTTGAAGCCATAATACTGAAATAAGAAGCCCAGAAACTCACAGAGCAAGAAAAGTTTTTTTTTTTCCGGGTTAAAGGTCTATTAGTTATCTAAGAAAACCCTATCTTACATCAGTGTTCATCAAGCTGAAGAGATAGATCGAACTTCAGAAGCTGTCTGATCTTATATACCTTTGTGGGAGTGCCGGAAACAGAAGGACGAAGTCAGGATGAGATTCCAGAAACCAAGAAAAACTTTTTTCAGCTGACCACAGAAGCTTTTCCGACATGAGCAGATCGAGCTGATATGCTCGAATACCGATTTGTCTTGAGCTCCCCGAGCAATCTGAAATCAGACCACTTGACCCATCTCATTCCCCATAAAGAGTTCTGCAGATCAAGAAAACCCGACACATCTAATGGTTGAATCATCAGGGCTTTAGTCACAGACTCATAACTGAGTTTTAAAGAGTTTACGACACTCTAAAAGCATTAGGCACTTCAAAATTATTTGGGATCAAGCTAAAGATTTATAGACCGATCATAACAGCAATGAATAGAATTCTTTTGAAGGAGAAAGCGATGATGATGATGAAGAAGAAGAAGAAGAAGAAGAGTACCTGAGCATGGCTGAACCAATCCTTATTGCCCATCTGCTCATTCTTCTCATCTTCAACTTTCAAATCAGACAACAAAAGCATATGGCAACTGATGAATCATGGTACTGCATGTAGATACGAAAACATAAAACCACATGTTACGAAATCATTCGACTTAATAGCAAAAGAACATATGAAGGATAAAAATTTTGTTCACCGCTTGTAGGGACAGTCAGTTTCCGGTAAAAGAGTACGTTTCCATCACAGCCAGAGAGAGGAATATCGATGAGATGATCAATGTAATGCTCAGAAATCGACATCACCATGTTCTAGTGTTTTTGTCCGAGACTGTCCTCTTTCGATAGCACCTCCAACACTGTGCCTTTAACGATCCAAGCAGTATTCTCAGGTTCTTGTTCCGATGGATTCAGAGGAAGCTGTGTTCCGTCTTCCAGTTGTACACCGTACACAAATGGTAATCTTAGAGAGAGAAAACTATCCGGTGGTAAAATCACGGGACATCCAAGGCTAAACTGCAACTTCTGCTCACGGTCAACGACAGAGGGAGGTAGGGATGATTCCTGAAGTTAGAACAACTATCAGAGTTGTGTCCAAAGGATCTAAATTTAGAAAAAGAAATCAAAGTTTGGATCAAGAGTATAAAAAAAAGAAAGTCGTTATGAGCATCACAGTAACTAGTTCTCTAGTAGCCTAGTCAAGATAATTTATTATAGCTTAGGACAACTAGTTGGAACTAGATTTCCTTTCTTGAAAAAAGCAGTTTTCGATGCATATTTACGACTACGAGAGAGGCTTCTGCTGCATGTTACGATACAATTGAATAAGTTAGTCCTCTATGAAAATCTAGAATCACAAACGATGATAATTGATGATACTAGAACATTGAAAAAACCCATATGAATTGCATCGGACAATTCAATCAAGCAACAAAAAGTACCTGAAATTTTACCACCGGACAGGTTGCCAACACTACAGGAGACTGAGGTGTGACCTGGAAGCAAAACTTTTCTTTAACAACATTTAAAAAAAAAAAAAGAGCAATTCAAACAAAGGGCATATCAGCTAGACGATATAAATCTCACAAACAAAATAAACCAAATGTGGATGATGATCCCTCGGAAAGAATACACATTAAAAAAACTGATTCGTGATCCAAATTTCACTTGTTATAGTTTCCAGGCATAGAGCTGACTCAAAATTTCATGGGACATGGATCATACTGAAAATGTTTAGAAGCAAACTGCAGAATTCAGAAACCCCAGGTATTCCATCAACGTAATGATTTATCCGTCAACTAGTGTGAGTGACAAAATGATTATATAAATAAATAGAACTTGTGGCCATCGCTTACCAGAAAAATTCTCTGAAGCTGCGATATCGTACCAGCATATTTAATATTTGCAGAATCCTTCTTGGGCAAAACTGCTAAGCAATGAGGACAATTCATGAATAATGGCAAGTTTCTACCCAACAGAGTAAAAGCCGAGCCAGAATCATCAAAGTTATCGGCTCGGGTGTCTGCCCCATGATCCTGAATAACTTGATCACCCGTGTTTGTATCCACCGACATCCTATTGCCTTCTTTTCCAGGTATGAAATTATCTTTTGAGACAATTGACCTTGACCTATCCACGGTTTTCATCCTATTGGACTTTCGACGGCCTTTACCGTAGCCAGTATTCTTCTCCAGCTTTGAAGGATCAACTGCAAACTTTGAAGTTTCTGCAGGATTAGGACCAAGATGTCCTTCGGGAACAGAATATGAAGGCCCTGGCTTAGTGAGGTGCTCTACACTCAATAAGAAGCGATGGCCACGAGGACACTCATGCTCAAATCCTATGTAAGCAGTCACATTCTCTGGCATGCGGTTTGTCCTAACCTTCTCACCAACCTTTGTATTCGTTGACACTGCATTACGGCCAAGTTGCAAAAAAGGATCAATATGTGCAGCATCAATGCCTCTGGTCCTGTCTAAGATTTCCTGACCACAAGAAATGCCCTCAGACTCTTGAGAATCTTGTTTAAAAGCATCTTGAGTGTGCTCGTTGCGCTGTTCATTCACTCTCTTTTGCTTGACATCCTTGTCCAGGGCAGGGAAAGGTTGTCTGCTCTGTTGAAGAGGAGGAAATAACAAATCTATGCTTGTTGATCCAGCAACAACCTCTGAGAAAGGCTTTTTCATGATGAAATTCGGAAGGCCTTTACCAAAACTAATTCTACTGTCAGAAACACCACCATCATCCACGGATCCTCCCTGATCCCGATTTACAGCCCCTAGGGTAACTTGTGATGTATCAACCTTGCTTCTGTTTGTAACTAATCTAGGCATAACTACATTTGATCCAGACATTGAATCCTTTAATGCATTACTAGGCAGCAATCCATTTGGAGTTTCCTGCTTGTTTAGAAACAATACCCATTTCGAAAGAAACTTCTGTGCAGCAGAAAACCCACTTTGTAGTAAACCTTTTGAGGGTTCATAATACCTCGAGCCACCTACTCGGACTATACTCCATGACGACGATAGTACAGGTCCCACATAACTTACTTCAGGTAGCTTAACACTAGGAAGAAGTTTGTCACAGTCTGGAAAGCAGTTGAACAAAATATTTGCTGAGTCAAAATCAAAAGGATCAGAACGTAATCTCCGCAAGCGACCACAAGCGCAAGCGTGAAGGAAAACATAACCACTGGAATGTGGTTTCACATCAGCTCCAGGTACCAACTCATCAGCCCCAACATTGTGTCTTTGGTGCATACACGGCTTCCCAGTTAAACTGATAGCATCACATAGCTGTCTTCCCGATTTCCATAAGGCCGTGCACTCATCCTCCAACCTCTTAGTGAAGAGCTCCACTGAGGGTCCTCTGACCATTGAGTTGAAAGCATGCAAGGTCTTCTGTAGATGTATTTCATGCATCGAAGTAGGATAACATGCAGGAAGATCTTTCAAATAGACCTCCTTTGCTACCGGAAGGGCTCTTTCACACCACAAAGAGGAAAATTTCTGATTCAGACCTTTCCCACTTCCCAACCAAGAAACAGCAATACCCAGAGTGTCTGCACCTTTTGATGACACTGTTTCAACTTTTGATGGGGAAATGTTTCGTTCACGAGGTTTCTTCTTGATAATGTCAAATTCAGTGATAGGCACACTTTTCGCAGTTAGAATGCCGTCTAGAATTCGAAGACTGCATGAGAGCCATTCTTCCAAATGCGGAAGTTGTGGAGGAGTAAACGTTTTTGCAGATGTAGCTGAAGCAGCAGCTGCTGCTGCTGCTGCAACGGCAACCATACCGGTGCCAGCATTACTTGAATTAGCAGCCAAACCCTCTTTACCTCTTAAAATATCAGAGCACCTGTGGATGAACTCCTTTACAGACATCACATCCTCTTTCATAGATATCTGACCATTCTTTTCAAGCAGAAGAGACTCTGACTTAGCCTTTCCATTCAAAACATCATCCACAAGAAAAGAAGCAAACTCCAGAGCCTCTCCTTTCTTATTACTAGACCGGTCTAAAAGGACAACAGTCTTTGATGCATCAAGTGAAAATAAAGGTGTGGAACTCGAAACAGACCCACTTCTTGAACCTGCATGACTGTTATCGGAGCCTGATAGGGTTTTACATTTCTTAATCAAAAACCTGATCTGGGCCTCAAGAGATGATTGTAATTTCTTCCTTAATCCACCTTCAGATTTACTTCCAGGGCGAGATAGCACAACTACAGAACCAGAACCTTTCACGGGTAAGGTCGACCTAGCAAACTTGCCTGAGTTCGAAGACTGGTTATTTACAGATGAATTGCTCGTTGATTCCTCTACACCAGAGCCACTATTTGACATGTTTGAGAAATCATCCAAAAACACAAATAATGTTACAGGATTACACTGTCCAGGGAACAGAGAAGTGTAGGAACCCAGTCCAGACATGAGCGGACCACGACTTATAATGCCACCACCTCTAGCTGAAGCTGAAGAGTTTGGCTGTGGAGAAGCACGTGATGGTGATGAAGAATGAGGTCTCGATGATGATGACGATGTCAAAGGAGATGGAGTTTGAGACCTAAAGTATGGAGCTAATGCCTGTTTGGCAGCTTGCAAGACCCTAAATTTCTTCAAGAGTTGAGTATCAAAGCGTGACCCTTCCTGAATGTATATGATAACATGACAAACCTGCATTGCTAATCGAATCACCTCCAGGCCATCATTATCAAACTAACCAAATCAAAACTTTGTTGCCTAACCAATATGTCTAATTTGGCAAAACCCATAATCTCTACGCCAGTAATTAGTTAATGTCCGAAACTTGATTACATATGTCAACATTAACTCTAATAAGCTCAAAATACTTGCAGAATCACATAAACGAGCATGCTTTGTCACTTCACTAGGGTAATATGTCTATGCTTCAATACGAGAGATTGAAGTAACCTTCCATACTAACATTAAGACATAGAACAACTCACAGAGAACATGAAGAGCAAGCCCTGAAGATCACCGAACTCCCGCTCCTCCAGAACCGAATCAAAACCCGACCCAGGATCCGACACGCCGTCAAAAGCCGGGCACCGGGTCGGGCAAAACTGCAGGAAGAGAAAACCCTTGTCCTCCTCGTGGTAATAGCTAATCCTCCGAAACCTAAACCAATCCCGAACCTCGTCTCTTTCAACCCTCAAGAACCTGTCCAAGTTACCCGACCCGAATACGTTGGAATCCAGAACCCGGTTGATGAGCTGTGAGGAATCGTCGGGCCTCCGCGAGACGAAACCCACCACAACGACGCCCTCGGAAGAACGGAGCAACAAGTTTGACGTTGACGGCGGCGGATCGGGAGATTTAGGCAGCGGAGGCGCCGGAGAGTGTACCGCTGGCCGACGGATTAGGCCGGGGACGGGCGGAGGACGGGGAAAATCCATGAGCAAGGGTTATTTTATCGGCCAGTCGGGGGTTTTTCAAGATTCGCCATTGAGGGAGAGAGAAGATGTGGCCCCTTTCCAACTAATGCGTGACAAACGAAGTAATAGAGATTAAATTATAGATAAATGCCATTAAAATTCCTAAACTAATTTCTAAAAATTTATTCTTAAAATTTCAAAATATATCATTATAGTTTCCAAAGCTTAACATTTTTTCGACATTAATATACAAATTTAGGAATTATAATAATATATTAAAAATTTATTAAACGAAAAATTTTAAAATTAATTTTTTACTATTTTATAAGTTTAAGAATTTTAATAAGATTTATCCTTAAAAAATTTATATTTTGTTTATTTCATACATGATATATGATTTGGATTTGACTAATTTATTTTATAGAAAATCATATCCAATTGATTTTGTATAAAGTTATATTTATTTTATATGACTGAAATGATGAGTTATGAGATTTACTATAACACATTGTTGTAAAAGGTGAGATTATTTCATCATCTAATAGCCTTTGCTAACTGTTTCGTCTTAATAAATGCAGGTTTAAATTCTCTATCCCTAATGATAATATCTCTTACGAGAAATCTTCTTCTAAAAGATTAAAGAAAAGGAAATTACAGTAAACGTGACATTTGACTTATGAACACTCAAACTCATCTACGAGACATTAACCCACTTGCAATGAAAATGGTTCAACTACTTCTATCATTAAATTTGAAGATTAAACATAATGATTATTAAAAATAATATTTTGATGACTGTTTATGACATGAAAATCAGCCAATATTTTTTGGATTTGTACGTTAAATCATATTAGATTATCCATAACTTAGAGATTAACAGATAAAGAATATAAAAATATTCGAATATATATCCTTGTAATTATATAAAAAATATTCGAATTATCTATACCCTTATAATTATGAGTGTAAGCCTAATAATCAATCAATTCACTTGGGGTTTTTCATAATATATTTATGTTTAATAAATATAAATCTAAATAAGCCCATTCATACATTAAAATAGTTTTTTTTAAAACATGTTTTCTTGGTTATCACTACCAAAATCCTAAACAATTAAATTTGAGTTCAATAATATATATATATATATATATATATATATATTAATTAGAAATTATTTAATTTTGATGAAGTTAACAAAATTATTGTAGCAGTATATATCAAGGATAAAAGCTCTATGTTAATTTGTTGACTACTCCATAAACTATACATATATAATGCATATATACTCATATACGTGTGTACATACATAATTGCATATATATATATATATATATACTTGTTATATTTAATAAATTAATGCCAACTCAAAATACGTTATATGTAGAAGCAGAAACTATGCCATTGTATTTTGGCTGCATGACAATGAGGTGTTGCTTAGTTGCAACCAACATGCTTTCATGGATCATTCATGAGTTGTGTTCTACAATATTCTCATTTTCTTCTTTTATTGTATATATGTATATATCTCCATGTTGGTCATATTAGGTTTTGATTGTGATGCTTCTCTTTATCTTTTAACAAATTAATATGTAAATTTTGAGTTTATATATATATATATATAGTAACTTGATTGTTGCAATAATATGTTTATATGAGTGGCGTATCAAGAATAATTTTATAACGGGGGCAAAAAATAAATAAATATATATATAATACAAAAAAGTTAATAAAAATATATGGTATAATTTTTTACTTATTTACATAGAAAAATAAAAATTTAAAAATAGAAAATAAAAAAGAAAAAGAAAAAAAATAGGATATATAAATTTTTTTATTTGATTTGTTAGATAACGTTTTAAGATATATTCAAAATTAACAATAATGAGGTCCATAACCAAATAATAATGGAGCATTAACTGTATTTTTCAAAATCTTAAATAAATTTTATAAATATTTTTTAAAAAAAAAAATTCAGTGGAGGCCAGTGCCCTCATTCATCTTCAAGTGGGTTTGCACTTGGTTTAGATGTCAATTTCATATATATATTCTGTTTAGTGAATTTCAAATGACAAAAAACAATTGGATATTGAATATTTAAAATATGGCAATAACGGGTGTCAATTTTGGTGCGAAGTTTGCTCTATCCCGAAAAATGGCGGGTTTCGGATCAGATTCACATCAGATTTTGGATCGGTCCGAAAATACGATTTTTTTCAAAAATAAATAAAAAATAAATTTTATAAGACAAATTTAACGAACCGATCCGAACCCAAATCCGAAGTCAATAGGGCCGAACTTAGGATTTGGTTATTTGGATACAAAACAAAATTGAACAGATCCGAACCTGATCTCGAAACCCTTGGGTCCGATTGATACCATTGATGTCAATTAATCTTTTTTTAGTTCAAGTATGGTACAGTGTGGTCACTAATTTTTTTTGTTTGACAATAAAAGTTTCCCATAAGCGCCTATAAATAATCTTTTGTTATAGTGTTTAACTTGTAACTATAGTCTATTAATTCTTTCTAACATACTTATGTAAATTCCCATAAGCGCCTAGGGGTAATCGCATAAAAATACCCGAACTTTTACAAAAATCCCAAATAAATATCCGAACTATAAAATTGTCATATAAATACCTGAACTTTTCAAAACTCCTACATAAATACCCAAACTTTTAAATTTTTTTCCAAATCAAACAAACGCAACTGCTGACTCAGCAAAAAACTGTTGACTCAGAAAAAAAACTGCTGACTCAGCATTCAAAAATATTATTAAATATCCAAATATTCATCTATATATATTTAAATT
>NW_010969548.1:916862-925116 GCF_000463585.1 Tarenaya hassleriana | reverse complement strand
GGCTGTGTATATATATATATTGTAGTTATGTGTATATGTGTTTTATTAATTATAAATAATTTTATTTATATATATATATATATATATATATATTTGTATATATATGTGAATTTATATGTATATATTAATTTAAATACATGTAGATTAATATTTGGATATTTAATAATATTTTTGAATGATGAGTCAGCAGTTTTTTGCTGAGTCAGCAGTTGCGTTTGTTTGATTTGGAAAAAATTTAAAAATCTGGGTATTTATGTGGGAGTTTTGAAAAGTTCAGGTATTTATATGATAATTTTATAGTTTTTGGGTATTTATTTGGGATTTTTGTAAAAGTTTGGGTATTTTTATGTGATTATCCCTAAATTATATATAAATTCAATTTTAATGTCATTGATATAATTTCTAACAATTGCGTTTGTTTGATTTGGAAAAAATTTAAAAATCTGGGTATTTATGTGGGAGTTTTGAAAAGTTCAGGTATTTATATGATAATTTTATAGTTTTTGGGTATTTATTTGGGATTTTTGTAAAAGTTTGGGTATTTTTATGTGATTATCCCTAAATTATATATAAATTCAATTTTAATGTCATTGATATAATTTCTAACAATTCTTGTCTCAAAACTAACTTGAAAACATATAAGATGGAAAGTGTACAGCAATACATAAAAAATGTTAATTTATATGTTAACGGATTATTAGCAAATCGTATGTAGGAGCTCTATTATTATTTAATAATCTTATGTTTACTATATAAAATGCGGTTATTATTAATTAGTAGCTTTTGGCTACACATCTGTTGGTGTCTCTGCTTTACGCAACATACTGCATTTGTCTTTTTATTTATGTTGCTGTAATTATAACAACATATACATTTTTTTTTATAATTCGAAAGTTAACCGATCGAATTTTTAATCCAACTATATATAAAGAAAATCCATATGAATACCTTTTAAAATGAAGACTCAAACCTAAATCTAGATTGAAAAGAATTTTATTTTATTAATTCACTTATCATTTGAACCGCCCAATATTTAATAATAACATATACTTACTTTATTTGTTGTGTTAACGACAATCAAAAAATAAAAAATAAAAAATAAAAAGAATTGAGAAATATGAAAATTTAATATGATTCTAATTTTTTTTGTAGAATAAAAAAAACATATTATTTATTTAACTTTTTATTACCTTCCATTAATCGTTTCTTTTAGCCTGAATTAACGTGTTTACAATATTTTCTAGTAGAATTTATATATTTGAGCAGTTAATTGGTAATTAGTATAGAACAAAGTTTTTTAATAGAAACATTACAATTATCATGTCATTTAATATTCGAAGCCCCTCTTTACCAAGAAAAAATATACATGCACGGAGGAAAATGTCTATTTAACAAGAAATTGGTATTATTGTGGTCACACACACACACACACATATATATACATATATATATATATATATATATTACGAGTCATATTTCAGCTGTGTGAAAGCATCCTTCCGATGACGTGGACTTAAATTGCGTCAAAGTAAAAAAACTTTGAACGTCAACATTATATTTTAATAATCGAACAAAATAAAAGCGAACCGATGCAGGCAGGACGGTTTGTTCACGGTTGAGATAATAGAAGTTTCGCTTTGTCACTCAATTAACCAATTAAAGTAAATATTAATATACTCTTGTTATATATATATATATATAATGAAATTTTACTTTTTAAGATTTGACTTAATAAATCAGGATGGGGTGGAGGGATTGATTATGACCAAGCTCACAGGATATACAAAGTAGCTGGACAAAGGCAGAGAATACGTGCGCTTCATATTTTAAATGTTCCTTTTTTTTATAATCAAAGTACGGAATTCATATTCTTTACATGTAAATATGGTAAAAAGGGGATATATAATAATCCATAGAAATTGAATTTTTCATGAAGCGTTATTATTTAGTGAACTGAATTTTATTAACCTTATAAAAGCAGCCCCCACCGTCTTCCTCCTTCGCAGCTTCTTTCATTCCTCTCTCCTGTTAGTTCACTCCACGATTCCAAGCTTTTCTCCAAGATTTCTTCCGGGTTTTCTGTTCCTCGATCGATTTCTTCAATTGGGTTTCCATTTTTTTTTTTTCTGATTTCGATCAGTCATGGATGTTCAAGATGAGCTCGGAAGCGATCACGCTCATCACATCATCAAAGGGAAGCGCACGAAGCGGCAAAGATCGTCCTCGACGGCGACCGCCGTCACTTCCAAGAACTCATCGGCCACCGCCGCAGGAGGAGTCCCCGAAGATTACAGCTCGGCGGTTTCCTCTACGACCAACACAACAACAATCACCAGCTCCTCCTCCGCCGACTGTACGGAGGAAGAAGAAGCTACGGCCATTTGCCTCATCATGCTCGCCTCCGGCGCCGGTCCTCCGCCGCATGAGAAGCTCGAACGACCGGAAAAAACCCACAAGAACCCATCGGAAAAGACCGATCACCATGAGAATTCAAGATTCTGCGTCTACGAGTGTAAAACCTGCAACAGGACGTTTCCGTCGTTCCAAGCCCTTGGAGGGCACCGGGCTAGCCACAAGAAGCCGAGAACGGACATCGAAAAGACAAAATCGCCCCTCGCGACTCCGAAGCGTAGCCCCTCCGAAGAAGGGCAGAATTGTCAGACCAAGATCTCCGGCCTAACCCTAATCTCATCACCGGCAAGTGACAGCAACAACAACAACAACAAGCCAAGCAAAGTTCACGAGTGTTCGATCTGTGGATCGGAGTTTACTTCCGGTCAAGCCCTCGGCGGCCACATGAGGCGGCACAGGGCTGCCACGTCAGCAGAAGCCGCCGGAGAGGGGGGTAATAATCCGGTGGGTGCGAGGGCAGGGTGCGAGTGCAGGGAGAAAAGAGCCGAGGAAATATCTACCGTTGGATCTTAATCTCCCGGCGCCGGAAGATGATGTTAGAGAGTCAAAGTTTCAAGGGCTCGTGTTCTCCGCAACACCAGCTTTGGTAGATTGCCATTACTAGTAGTGATCCATAAAGAAGCCAACGTAAAAAAAAATGGTTACATACCGATTCATTGTGAATTGTCACTATATTTGTCATTGGAATTATTGTTTTTAATGGGAAAAACGTTATAAATAAATAAATAAATTTACATATATATATATATATAATAGATGAGTGTGGGAGTGTAATTAAAAGATATATGTTAGAAAATAAAGGTGATATACTTGTTGAAGTTAGAATACTTTGAGTAAGCAAGTGGTTAGTTAGTGTTCAATGGTTGCCTTTTCACTCACGAAAAGCAAGCGAGACGGCATCTTCTCTTCCCTCCCCCCCTTTTTTTTTCAAGGTTTAATATCTTTATTTTAAAAAAAATTATATAATGGAATTTTATATAGTTTCATTATTTAAAAAAAAAAACATGCACACACGTACATACCAGCCATGTGTATTACCTTATCTTGATAGAATGTTGAAACTCGAGTCAAAGCTCATTTAGTTTTTCAACCCGAATTAGTCCAACTTCGAAATAAAATCAAATTCAGGCAGAACTAAACCGACATTAAAGTATCATAATTTAATTATAGGAATTTCACGGAATATATATATATTTATATATATATATACATATACACACACACAAGGGCAAAGACACGAGATGGACGTGGATTAGGGTTTGGCAGCAGAACCACCACAACTAAAAGACGTGGATTAGGTTCTTCCTTCGTTTTGGGTCTTTCTCCTCACCTTATCTACTCTTGTTAAAAAAGTATTATTTTGATTTAAAATTTAATTTTGATCGATACAAATAATTTAAAATTAACTTTAAAGTCTAAATATAAACTTTTCATAATTCCCAATCGTAACTAAAATCATCAACATTTAAAGATCAACGATTAACATGTCTCAAACTTTAACTTTTTTATTTAAAAAAAGAAACAAACGGTCTTAGATTGTTATAGCGACAATATATCTACATAAGTATGTATATATATAATATGTCGCAAGATTCACCCATCCCACTCTTGCAAATTGTTATTGCATGGATCATACAACTGGAATTATATATTGATAATTAATTAACTATGAGCTACTGAATTTTGAAAATTCTCGTCTATATATATACACACCCCTTTATTTCAGGGATACGAAATTTTGGACCGATAAGAACACTAACACATGCAGACAAATATATAGAGTTCCGTAATGTCTATCTCTTTTAGATAGCGATGAATTTTCACGGCCAAATTCGTTTTTTTAAAAAAAAAAAATTGGGGGGGAGCTGGACAAAGGCAGAGAATACGTGCGCTTCATATTTTAAATGTTCCTTTTTTTTATAATCAAAGTACGGAATTCATATTCAAGCAATAGAAGGAGAAAGAATATGTTATATATACAGTGATATGAAAGTGAGTTCACTCACCCCATTTTTGGGCTAGATTCAACTATACATATATATATATATATAATATTATCGAATATACAATCAAATAATCGGTTTATCCGAAATAACAACTTAAATTTCTTCTCAAAATAAAAAACCCACGAATAATTTCGGGAATAAATGATTTCCACGTGCGTATTTTAGTATCACTCTTATTCTAGTCAAATATAAGAACAAGCAAAAGCCATATGGATACACATCTGTTTCCCATTCCCTTACCTTTTTTTTTTTTCTCATCGACCTTTTTTGTACAATTAAAAATAAAATATTGAATTAAAAATAAAATTATAAAAGTAAATAAATAAATAAATAGGAGGGTTGGTTATAAGTCTGCTCGTTACACCTAATTAAAACCAACTGTTTTTGGTACAACAATTCCTTACTTTGAAAGTCACACTAGTTTTGTCCAAAACCTAAATTAATGGAATCTCCATTTTTAACCCTCCTTTTTTCACTTATTAACCCTTTTACCAAACTGATTTTGTTTTTTTACAATCTTATTACATTAATGCACTATTGTGTCGGTCTTCCCCATATATATATAATATATTGTGCTCACATATTGTGATTCCCGAGGAAGATTCTGATAACTGTGATACTACCGGCACATTGCTCTTTAAAGTTCGTTCCACCGAAAACGACACAATTAATTAATTTTCTATATTTAATGAATAACACAACTTTACAAGAAAAAAGAAAAACATATGAATTACATCTACATTTGGGCTCGGCTCAACTTTTTCCTCGTCAATTTTACTCAATATGTGGTTAACTAGAACAAATTATTTAATGAGTCAGTTAATGATTTTTTATTTTAGAGAAAATCATTAAAAAAATACTTCAATTTTTCATTTTTTCCAAAAAAAAAAATAACTTTGTTTTTTCAAATAAAACCCAAAATCATTTTTTTATGTTAAAAACAAAAATTTATAAAATTTATCATTTTTAAACCCAACTATATCTTTTAGAGGATCAGAGAAGTCCAAGTGAATACTCCTTCCCACATTTGGGGTTTGAATTCAGAATGAGAGTATGATTTGCATGTTCTCTCACCATTGGGTCAACCAAATTTGGGTTTCATATCGATTAAGTTTAAAAAGATAACATTTATAAAGTTTAGGTTTTATTTGACAAAAAATATATTTTAGATTTTTTCTAAAAAAAATAAAAAGTTTGGGTATATTTTTTTAGAGATTTTATCTTTATTTTATTCTTTTTAGTAATTATTATTAATCTGCATCTTGATTCAGAAAACCCGATTAACAAAAAAAACAATAATTAATATCTTGTTTTGGTCAGATTCGTCCACCAACGGATATGGAGATTTGGGAAAACATTCACATCAAAACCTGTTCTTCTCGTAACTCCCGAAATGGACACGACAATGATTTCTCACTCCCTATTTTCGGCATTTACTGTTTATTTTTTTAAAATTCCGTTTTATATCTTCTTTGTTTTGTGTGTTATAGATTCATTTCTGGCGATAGAAAATAGAAAAAACGCATATTAAAACTCAAAAAGGAAAGCTAACATGGAGTTTCTCGTGTTCATCCCGGTTGACGATGGCTCAGCTCGCCACCAATTTCAAAAATATCTCTAAATATTTATTAAAAATTACAAAATCGAAATTTATTTTATTTTTGGAAAAAATTGGGGTCGATGTTTTCAAAATCATTAGTTTTGTTCAGCCCAACATGAACCCGGTTCAAGCCCGTTGTTGTTTCGTTTTCCGCGTTTTTTTCAATATACTACCCCGGTACTTCCAAATCAATTCAAAGGTCGCTCAAACTTTTTCCAATTACAAATTAACCCCTAAATGTTCTTGAAATCCACATAAATTAAGAGACGTGAAAGATGCCCTAGCTTGAAGCGCTTGTGTTTCTCTCTTTAACAAAAGTTAGTTTTCAGTTTGTACAGAACTCATATTGAGAATCTTCATTTTTTTTTCAAATAAAAAATTAAATACAATCACGAGATAAATCAACAAATAATATCAAATCATTTTTACAATGAAAATAAAAAAATAAAGGACCCGCACAAATGAAATGAATGCACGCAAATGCAACACAAGGACCAAAAACCAGAGACGAAATCGAAGTTATTGAAAAAAAAAAGACAACACGTTTTCACACAAATAGAACAGACAATGCATGGACATGTTCGGTTTTCAGAGACGGGTTTCGCAGTACGTTCTCGCGAACCCATTCAACGAGCTCGACGTGACGTTGAGCGTGACGGGCGAGCAAACGGCCTTCAAAGTCCGTCTCCTCGACCGCCAAATCCAGACCTTGTAGCTAACCCTCGCCGTTATATACACGTCCATCTCGATCTTTCCCTCCCTTTTCTCGGCCCTCAAGTCTTTGGCATTGTACTTGGAGAGAGCTACGCTGTTGGAAACGAGCCGAGCGTCGATCCTCGTCTCGTTCTTGGGAGGCTGCTTGAATGGAGAGATCTCTTCGTGGGCCACCGACTGGTTGCGGTGAGCCGTCGAGACGCGCATCGAGTGGTATCTGACCGAGAGGTGTTTCTCGGGATTGTAGGACTTGACGACGTAGTTGAACTTGGCGGTCAAGTGGTCGTCGTTGGTCAGGGCGAAGTCTTGCAGGGACGCGGCCTCGACGGTGAAGACGAGGCGTTTCGGCCGTAGGGTTAGCCACGTGATCAAGAGGGCGAGGCCGACGAGGAGGGCCAAGACCAGGACGGCGATGATGATGCACTGGACGAGGTTTATACGCCTGTACGGTGGCTGTGGCATCCGTATTTGCGATTGTGAAGGTTGGTGGTTTGAAGGTGCCATTTTTTTTTTTTGGGAAAAAAACGTCTTAATTTGATTGGATCGTGTGATGATATAGAGATGTGTGGACATTCATATATATATATATATAGAGAGAGAGAGGGACAAACAATAAGGGCATTTCGATTCTTTGCCTTTGGATTAGTCTAAACCCTCAAAGTTTGGATATAGATTATTATAAAACCCTTATCTCTTTAGCATTTCTTGTGATGAAATCAAGAAATCTTGGAAGCTGTAAGATTCGTATGTTCCTTGCTTCTTGGTTTAACGCTGTTTGCTAGTTATGAGTTTCATTTTATAATAATATAGAGAGATTATATAACATTATAAGTGATCTATTATTATATTTGTTTAATTTTGTTTATATTTTTTTAGAATGTCTTGTGGTATTAGTAGCTGTTTAATTATGCATGATATTATGACTTTTACTAAAAAACGGAATAGTAACTGCAATCTGATACTACAGTTTGATAATAAAACAAGTAATCAATTTGATAATAAAACAAGTAATCAATATTTCTTTTAAGAAATGGTTGGAATTCAACTTAATTAATTAATGGTTGTACGCAGAGGAGATTTTTTTTTTTTTTGCCTTTACTAATTCTACATGCTGTATGATATACAGCTAATTAATTAATTGTATGTATGTATGTATGAATCTGCAATTGTGTGTTAACTTATAGTAATGTCACTGAACCTTTGCTTTGTGAACAAGGGCTCCAAAGATTCCGTTGCCTATCTGCCCCTTTTTATCACTTTTCCCCAAAATATATTCCAACCTTCTTTTTTATTATTATTATTATTATTATTAGGAAAAATTCTAAGTAAATACATTAATTTGTTAATTTCTTACTAATAAATAAATGAATTTTTTATCTTCTAAAAAAACACATCAATTCGCAATTTTATTCCAAATTACTACACGAACATTAATACCGTTAACTTTTTAACGGTTTCCGGTAAACGGTGTTGACGTGGCTTACCGAATAAAAATAAAAAATAAAAAATAAAAAATAAAAAA
>NW_010969548.1:914868-916771 GCF_000463585.1 Tarenaya hassleriana | reverse complement strand
AATTTTAAAAATTAAAAAAATTAAAAAATTAAAAAATATATCCACATGTATATATATATATATCAATATATATACATGTATATACATGTATATACATGTATATATATGACATATGAACATATATACAAACATATCTTAATGTGAATAAAATTAATATATATATATATATATATATATATATTTGCTTATATATCCATATATATATGGGTATATGTTTATATATATATATATATTCATATTGAGATGTGTGTGTATTTATGTATATATGTATACATATATTGAAATATATC
Organism: Tarenaya hassleriana; assembly: GCF_000463585.1. Taxonomy (NCBI): domain Eukaryota; kingdom Viridiplantae; phylum Streptophyta; class Magnoliopsida; order Brassicales; family Cleomaceae; genus Tarenaya; species Tarenaya hassleriana. The sequence goes on along the minus strand of NW_010969548.1, from coordinate 916,481 downwards.
TTCTGTTTGATTGGAGATCTTGGATTGGTGGTTAGGGGGTTGTATTTTTCTTGAGGATCCATTGAAACTTAAATATTAATATTACGCTATTTCAGGTTGTGACGCCCAAATGTAATTAAGAAAATTAAGAGGTGTATTGGACCAAAGTTTCATGAATTTTCTCGTTATAAAATTCCAAACTACAAGGGATAATCGGAATGTAGAGACTATTAAAGTTTCTTCCGAGAGTAATCCAATTCCCTGGAGCCATAGATATTCTTTTGAACATATCATTTATGTATATTTTAAGTTTTTTAATAACAATTGTTGTTTTATTATTATTGAAAATTGCTTTAATATGATTTCTAGTTTTATATGGAATATAAATTTGAATACAGTAATTAATCTCAAAACAAATAAAAATACACTAACATGTAAAGTTTATAATTTTTCATATATATAAATTGAAGTTGGATTCTCAAAGCGAGAAATGAGTTTTACAGATGCACACAAAACCGATGCACTTCTATTCCGAACCCGAACCGATACTGAAACGTCTACCTCTATACAAAATTTCCATACAGTGATTTAGTGTTCGATATAAGGTAAAAAAATAAATACAGTATATATATGAGGATTTTTTTTTGATAAGGTTATATATGAGGATATTTGATAATCTAGAGATTATATGTATTTCTATATCGAATAGTAATAAATCGAGACTTGACCCACAATCTCTGCAAATTTAAAAATATTGTCGCGTAATTTTCTTTTTGAAATGGTACCGTAATTGTTATTGAGCTACGTATATGAATCCATGCAACGGAATACGATAAAATCACGTGAAGTTAAGAGTTACTTGAGATCATTAAAATCCCGCGAGAAAATTAAACCGGGGATGGGGCCATTGGCCATTGGGCCCACCCAATGCCGAACCGCGAAAATCCTGGAGTTTCAAAAACATCGCCTTCTGCATTATTTATTGAATTACTAATTTAGCCCTAATACATATATATACTCACTCATATATGCATATATACATCTCATTTTTCCTTGAAGACCCATTAAAGTTTTGAGAAATTGCAATGGAGCTTCTACTTTTGAGATATTAAATAATTGGAAAACATATAAACATGTTTTTTTTTTCCTATTAGAAGTCAAACCGTTCAATCATAACGATAAATAATGGATTATTTTTCTTATAATCTATTTTTTTTACTGATGTCTAGATGCTATTATAACCATGAATACTTGTCATGGAGGTTAAAAGTTTGAAGTTTTGGATTTTGGATTTTTCTTTTGTTATTTTTATTTTTTTTAAATTCAATATATATAGATGATATTAATTTTTCATATTTATTAAAAATAATTATTCTAAATAAATATTTTATTCTATTTAGTTTTGAAAATTTTCAATAATTTAGTTATTAAAATTTTATCAGATGACGATTAGATATAATTATCATTTAATTTAATTTTGTGAACTCATACATAATTATTGTATATACTCTTTTAGAAATAGTTCATTTTATTCACGAACATATTTCGGGATTTCAACACGTGGGCCCATGCGAGAAAGCTCCACGGGAATAGCGGAATTAACTCGGTGCTTGTTCAAATTGATGGAGCAGGGG
>NW_010969548.1:890841-914551 GCF_000463585.1 Tarenaya hassleriana | reverse complement strand
CGGGGGGGGGGGGGGTTTATTCAAATTGGAGAATTTGGGACCATATATGACAGATCATTCTTCTTGAGGTCTGAAACATAAAACAATAAAGTCAGGGGGCATATAGTAATAAGTGTAAAGTGTGATATTGTTCGTTACTAATTCAGTAGGGTATTTTAGTCATTAAAGAAGAGAAATCGAGGTTGTCTCTCCCGTGTGGACTCTCCTCGCAGAAATCCGAGACAACCTTTCGTCTTCTTTCCCTTCTTCTTGCAAAACTACAAAACCCTAATTTTCCTTTCCTCGTAATCTTAGGGATACACGTACATAGGCATGAATGTCTTGGTGTATCAATGCTCTTGGTAGATGGTTGGAGATTTGGGATTGATTTCCAAGGATTGAGGCGATTTAGGGTTTCCTTGTTCTAGTAGAATCGATGGCGAAAGATACGGTGGCGGACGAGTTCGTGGTTGTTTCACAGGTTCGGACAGGGTTGAAGAGAGAGTTGCAGTTTGTCTTGAGGTCCCAGTCGGAGATCTGCGGTGGCGAGTATCTGGGTAGGACCAGGGCGAGGAAAAACCTAAATTGCGAATCCGGTTTTACGGAGAAGAAGGCATCCAACGGCGGTTCTGATTTGAAATACGCGAGGAAGAAGTGGCGTGTTGGGAAGGTTGGGAAAGGGGATGTTCTTGATAAATCTGATGGCGCAGGAGGTGGTGCTCTTGAGGAAGATGAAGCTAAGAGTGATATTGTCGATTTTGACGAAGCAAAGGGAGATTCTGTTGAATCGGAGAGTAAGAGATCATTAGGTGACAATGTTGAGGATTCTGCTTTGGTGGATTCTTTGGAACCCATGTGTGAAGATGAGGTACACGAAGAAAAGAAAACACACGAGGAAGACAATTCACCCGAATCTGGTAAAGGCGAAGAAGTGAATGAGAGGATGGAGAATGGGTTAGTGGATAAACCTTTGAGGAGGTTTACAAGGTCTTTAATGAAACAGGAAGGGGATTCTAACAATTCTAATATCAGAAAAATTACCAAGCCAGAGAATTTGGGCGAAGTAAAAGACGAGGTCGGTGAATTTGATACACATGATGCTCGAAGTCTGAAGAAACTTCACAGGAATTTTCCGGCAAGGTTGAAAGATCTTTTAGGTATGGGAATACTTGAGGGACTTACTGTGTACTATCTTCGAGGAGCAAAGGTATATACAATGATCCTGATTTGTCTTTAATGGGAATTTCATTTTTTTATTGAGACTCTTAATCCTTCTATTGATGGCGTGAATGGCTGATATGACTGCCATTCTCATAGACAAGAGAGGCAGGGACTGCAGGGCTTAAAGGAGTGATTACGGGCTCTGGTATTTTGTGTTTTTGCAGTGCTTGCAAAGGAACTCAAGTAAGCAATGCCCAGTATTCTTTACATAATAATAAATGGCGTTGCCAAATGCTCGTGGTGTTGCCAAATGTCAAACCTTGGAGATGCTACTTTTATAGGTTGTGAGTCCCAATGTGTTTGAGTCACATGCCTCTAGCCCAAACAAGCGGCCACCTGAGTATATCTTGCTGGAGACAGGAAATACACTTCGTGACGTCATGAATATATGCAGAAATTCATCCTTGGCTACTTTGGAAGGAAAACTTCGGGTGGCTGTTGGGCCAACCATGAAGAAATCTAGCATGTGCTTCAATTGCCAAGGTTGCTGATGGTTCATCGACTTTGGTACTTTATAAGGACCCTTTGAAATCAACTTATCTCTTATCAAATAACTTAAAACTGGTACACATCTAATGGGTTGCAGGATCATTGACCGAGACTTGGGATACAAAGACATTGATCTTGTGTAAATTGTGCTTGGAGATAGAGGAGCATGAAAAGGTGCCTCAAACCAGTTCTCCTAAAGTGTGTGGCAATGTTGAGATGTATGGTTCTAAATCTCCAGTTGAAACTTTATCTGGTGTTTTTAAGAGCACAAAATCAATAGACGAATGCACAAATAGCCAACTTAGGTGAATATCTGTTGGTCTAGATGGGAGGTAAAATTAAAAAGTGGATTATTTTATTTTATGACTATCTGACATGGATTGTGTTATAGACCCTCGATTATGTGGTTCTCTTCGTAGAATGCGCATGATTCCCCTCTTGTGTAGTGCAGACATTTAGTATGCTACTTAGTTTGTTAGCTATTAAGTTAAATTTTCTTTCTGGGTTTCTGCAGATTGCCAGAGCCAAGAGTTGTTCCAGAAACTATTCCAAGTGAGTCAAAATCCAGCCCACTCAAAAGCAACAGCAAAGAAAGACTAACCAGAAAGTGAGTGGTGTATAGGAGTGATGGCATTTACGTTATGTGCTGGTTTCTAGTACTGTATTTTTCTGTTAGTTTTCCCATATCTGTTAAAGTTTGATTAGTTCTAAATCTGAGTTTGTATCCTTTGGAAAGGGATCTGCATTCCCCTGAGCCAAAGGTGGTTCCAGAAACTCTTCCAAGTGAGTTAAAATCCAGCTTACTCAAAAGCAACGGGAAAGGAAGACTAACCAGAAAGTGAGTAGTGTCTAAACGTGATGTCATTTACCTAATGGATTGCTTTCAGGTGCTGGATTGATCTGTTAGTTTGGCACTGTATTTTTATTTTGATTAGTTCCAAAAACTGTTTTCTATTGTTTGATAGGGATTTGCGGTTGCACAAGTTGGTTTTCGAGGATGATGTACTGCCAGATGGGACTGAAGTCGGCTATTATGTTGCTGGAAAGGTTCGATTTGACATGGCTTTTCTGGTTGATTTTAGGTTTTTTTTTGTAATTTACTTCAAGCATATTTGTTCTTATGCAGAGAATGCTTGTTGGCCATAAGAAGGCATTTGGCATACATTGTTCTTGTTGCAACACAGTGGTAAATTTTCTACCACCTCATCTCTTGCATTCCTGGTTGGTGTTGAGTTCTGAATTGATATTAATCTCCCTATGGGACCAGATCAGTCCTTCTCAGTTTGAGGCTCATGCTGGTTGCGCAAGTCGTCGGAAGCCGTAAGTCCCTTGTATTTTTTCAAATGTTGATGTTCTATGTCTGTATGTATAATGTGTTCATTCTTTACTGTGGCTTGAGTATTTCTCGGCAATGATCTACTTTCCAATGTTTCTACTGTGGTTAAAAAGAATATGCTAAGAATAATTTAGTTTTTCATCTCTTTACTGAATAGATTTCAGCACATTTATACAACTAATGGGGTATCTCTGCATGAGCTATCGGTAGCACTATCAAGAGACCATAAGTTTTGTGTCCAAGAAAATGATGACCTTTGCAGCATTTGTAAAGATGGAGGTGACCTCTTGTGTTGTGATACCTGTCCAAGATCATTTCATACATGTCAGTTTCTTGGACTTTCCCATTTTCTTGTTGAATTGAGTTTATGTTTTGTTGGTGTCCCCTTAACTGAGGTTTCCTGGTTATTTCTTTGTTTCTGTACCAGTATGTGCTTCTCTATCAAGCCTTCCATCTGGGAGGTGGTCCTGCAAATATTGTACAAATATGTTTTTGAGAGAAAAATTTGTGGAGTGTAATGCCAATGCCTTAGCAGCTGGAAGGGTTTTAGGAGTTGACGCGATTGCTGAAATAACCAAAAGATGCATTCGAATTGTAAGTTCTCTTGGAAGTGGGCTCCCAAGTGTATGTGTGTTATGCAGGTGAGTTTCAGGCTTTTGATCTATTATATTGTTTTGTATATCCAGTTGTTCACCTTCTTACTCGAGCATTGGTGAATTACTTCCTGGTACAATCATAAAGACTTGTAAGAAGAGCTGTATTCTTCTGAACTTCGTTTGGAAAAATGTGTTACCACGTCTTCTCTTCCCACTAGCCCTTTGCATGTTGCTTATATTTGGAAGAGAGTCTGTTTATGCATTCGTTACATCTCGTCATATTGGTATATTTTTTCCTTCTGAACTCGAACCTTAATTTTCTTGATGCTGCAGAGGTCATAGTTTCAGTAGGTTGGGCTTTAATCCTCGAACCGTGATTATTTGTGATCAGGTATTTTGTTGTTTGTTTGCTGAGTAATATACTCTATTTAAGACAAAAAAAATAGGCTACATCTGGGAGCTTAAAACCTCATCTTCTATATTCTGCAGTTTGGTTTTCACTATTTTGTTTCCTATATTTTTCTAGTGTGAGAAGGAATTCCATGTGGGCTGTTTGAAAGAACACAAGATTGCTGATCTTAAGGTGCTCTTCCTGGTCTATGCTTCTTTCTTTTTTTCCTCTTTGTTTTTCTTCAGGCAAGACCCATAATCTTTCCAAAGTGTTTGTTCTTTTGCTTTCATCCTAGTTTTGTTGACATGGTTATCTAACAGGAGTTACCTGAAGGACGATGGTTCTGTTGCTGTGACTGCGAGAGGATCCATACTTCATTGCAAAACCTGATAATTCACGGAGATGAGATGCCCGATAACAACTTTCTGAATTTTATAAGGAAAAAGCGAAAACCTAGTGAAGAAGATTGTTCAGACGATAGCACTGATTTAGATATTAAATGGAGGGTCCTTAGCGGGAGATTGGCTGCTTCTGATTATGATATGAAAACACTGCTTGCAAGGGCAGTCTCAATCTTTCATGTAAGTACAGGTCGTCTGTAGGCCATGTGGATAATACTCCAATATATAAAAACTGGCTAAAACATTTTCAGACTTGTTGTCCTATTCATCTGAGCTGCTTTTGTGAAGTTTTAACCTTTTTGTTTGTCTTTCAATGATGTAGGAGCGGTTTGATCCGATCAGTGAATCTGGAACTAGAGGAGATCTCATCCCAGCAATGGTCTATGGGTAAGCATTGTTATTTTCTTTGATCAGTTGCATGCTCATTTTGATCACCCAATGAGTAATGAAACTGCGTTTTTTGCCTGGGAGCACAGGAGGCAAGCAAAAGGCCAAGATTTCAGTGGCATGTTTTGCATCATGTTGACTGTGAAGTAAGATTGTTTTCTTATTGAGTCTTATCCTGGGTTTTCGGCATAAAGACTTTTAGATTTATCATTTTGTAATCACTGGGTTATGTATTGATTGTGCGCAGTCAGGTGATTGTGTCGGTAGGAGTCTTCAGGATTTTTGGATCAGAACTTGCTGAACTTCCTCTGGTGGCTACCAGCAGTGACTGTCAAGGGCAGGTAATCGTTTTTCATGCATAGGGCAAAAAAAAGCTCACTTCTTTTGGCATTTTCCACAACAGCGGAGGACCTTCCCGAGAAAATGAGAAATGTGTAAAAAGGGTTAAAACTTAAAAGTCAATCCTCTCTTATCAATCCGAATTTCCTCCACGTGTAGGGTTACTTCCAATGCATGTTTGGTTGCATCCAGAGGCTGATGGGTTTACTGAAGGTGAAACACCTCGTGCTTCCAGCAGCTGACGAAGCCAAATCCATCTGGACCGACAAATTTGGCTTCACCAAGATGACCCCGGAGGAGGTAAGTTCAAATCTCTCAATGATTTCAACTGCTTCTACTGCTAGTAGTAGTACTATTTCTACAACTGATAAAACTCTTGTCTTGTGGTGTGGGTTATTTAAGGTGAATGAATACAGGAAAGATTTCCAGGTGATGGTTTTTGAAGGGACATCGATGCTGAGAAAGCCAGTTCCTGAGACAGGAGCAGTAACTAATTGAGCATCATTGATCTTCCTAATGGCAGCAGGAGAAGCTTTCACCATATTTATTCCGACCCTTTTTCATTGTTTATGCTAAGGCAATGGAGGGAGGCCCCCTTTGGTGTTCCTTTCTACCTGTACAGGTGTTTTTTCCTCTTGTTTCTGTACAGCTCTCTCTCTCTGATCATACATAGAGAGAGAAAATTCTTTTTTGGTAAGAGGGAGAGGAGAGTCATTCTTTGGATTTGTATGGGTTGGGATTCGAATCAATTTTTTTTTTTTGGAATTACTATTGTGTAAAGGGCATATTCTCTCCTTTCTATTGCTGAAAGAAGGTAAAGGAAGTGATAAATTTTCATAGAAATCGCTAGTATATCGTTCCAATATCAGATTTTGGGATGTGCAGACCGGAATCTTAACCGGTTCGGTCACATCTGTACACAGATTTAGACTACTTTACCAGACCACAACAACACAACACCATAGATGAGGATAAGGAAGGCTTCACATGAATCAATCGCACTCCAAGAGAAATTACATTATTTCAACCAGAAATACAAGCCTAAAATAGCATCCACCAAAACCTGTCTTCTTAGTCCAATTCCAGCACCAGGGCTTAAACATTGTATCAGTATCATGCCAGTAGGGAACTTATTTTCAAGCGTAGGCAACGACGAAACCCTAAAAACATGATTCTCGACCACTCGTCACATTGACCATGATTTTAGAAACTACTAAAAACTTCAACTTAGAATTTGACATTAAGCAAATGTTCTTTACACAACCTTTAAACAGTCCGCTTTTAAATCTATCAAGAACCCATAAACATCCGCTTTCGCCAATACGAAACCTAAGTCAAACTTTGATTGTAAAAAAAATGGTTCCCGTCGCTTCAACTTAACTTTGCAAAGTTGAAAATTCGCGAATACACCTGCACCGACAAGAATGATTTCTACAAAGCAACCCAGAAAGAGTATAACAATGCAATGCTATATTCACTGAGACGCAATCATCTAACGGATACATGCATTCGAAAAACACAAAGAGGGCAAAGAAGTACCGAGATATCTGATCGAGAGTGAAGCGAGAGGGATCGGAGAAGAAATCTTTGAGGCGAATGGGCTGAGCGTCGCGGCCATCGTGGAGGAGCTCGAACGCGGTCACGAGGTAGTTCTCCTCCAGGAGGGAAGTTAATTTTTGATCCTTCTCCAAGCCCAATGACATTAGCCCATTAAGAAGCCCACATTTGTATTTTACTAAAACAAATAACACATCTCAATATTTTGTCAAATCCAACAATAGACTAAATAATCTACGATAATAGAAGTTTGAATAATTGGTGAAAATAAATGTTTCAATTTTCGGGCTTTCTCAGCCCAATAAGGTTTGTTAATTTATTTTTGATCCTTCTCCAAGCCCAATGACATTAGCCCATTAAACTAAGCCCACATTTGTATTTTACTAAAACAAATAACACAGAAGATTCCTTTTTTAAAAGAACAGAGAGGTATTTCCAGTTGATTTCTGCTCTATGTTACTGCAATTTCATAATGGACGAATAAAAAAAACCCAAATTCAATATTATATAAAACAAACGAGGATAATTAGTCAGGGCTTCTCGCCCACGTAATTGCAATTAACGAAAACACTAGCCCATCAACAACGACAAACGAAACTAAACTAATGGCGGTGGCGAGGGTGGTCACGATTCCCAGGATAAACAGCGCCAGGTAGATAGGATCTAGGGAGCAACCACCCGCGTCGTGTGATGGCTTCCCCTTGGGGAGACTCGATCTCGGGCCGCGTCTTGGATGCCTGCCGTCTGGGAGCCCTGCCTCTAGAGTGAGAGGCCCCTGCTGCACCGAAGAAGCCAAAAAGGAAAACGTTGATGAGAAGGAACATAGAACAAAACGAAATAGAAATTAATTACCTGGGAACAGAAGGGGCGGCGGCGGAGCTGACACGGGCGCTGTGTATATATAAATATATTTGTATGTATGTATATATATATTTGTATAGATGTGTGTATATTTATGTGTATTTTTTATTTTGTATATATATATATATATAGACTTCGTGGCCTGCCACATCAGCCGTTAACGGATAATTTAACACCGTTTCGGATTGTGTAGTAAATTACAGTAAAATTGGGTAATTCGTGTACGAATTTGGGACATTTGATAATATAGTGTAGATTTTTATCAAATTAAAAATTCGTGTAGTAAAAGGTCACTTTTTATTAATTCTGTATAGGAAAATTTTAGTTTTCGATATATATAAAACAAAAGAGAAGAATTCGCAAGGCTTCTCGCCGATGGAGTTGTCAGGGGGTTGTAGTTGCAAGTAATGAAGATACCAATGACATTAGCTCATTAATAATGATCAACAAAACTAAATCGGACAGATCGTAATGACGGCGACGGTAGAAGAATTTGAAGATTGCGGTGTCCAGAGTCGTCACGATGCCCATAAAATATATATATAACAGGAAAACAAGTGTCGTTTTCAGTGTTTATACTTGTTGATATAAACATCCTCACTCCACTAAGTCCACTTTATCCAAAAAAAAAAAAAAAGAATTTCAAAGTGATTCCGACAACTGTTTCATTGGGTTGGCATCACTAGGATCTGTTCTCGAGTTTCAGAAGCCTATACTGTTTTCGAATTGATAAAATAGCCCAAGTATTATGGGCCTATCTTAATTGATCAATTTATGGTTTAAATAATTTTTTCACTTTATTTTGTGTATTCCTCTCTATTTTTTTTTACGAATTACCATTCATATGTTTTCCATTGTTATATTGTAAGTTTAAATTTAAATTGGAATTTTACCATATAATTATATAAAAGGAAAATTCTACATTGCTCATCAACTCCTTGGGATATTTCTTCTAAAAAAATACTAAAACATATAAACACATTGAAATAATTACAAAAATTAACGCTGAAAAGTTAAATAGAAGTTTGAATAATTGGTGAAAATAAGGTTTGTTAATTTATTTTTGATCCTTCTCCAAGCCCAATGACATTAGCCCATTAAACTAAGCCCACATTTGTATTTTACTAAAACAAATAACACAGAAGATTCCTTTTTTGAAAGAACAGAGAGGTATTTCCAGTTGATTTCTGCTCTATGTTACTGCAATCTAAACCACCAAATTCAGATTGACAAAAATAAAAAATTAAAAGAAAAATTTAACGAAGTAATCAGTTTGTGTCATAATAATATATTAAAATACACTTTGACAAAAAAAATTTATAAGTTTTAAAAATAAATTATATCTTTTTTTACATGTATAACTATAAACCATAAAAAATATTTATTTTGTTATACAACAAAACACATATTTTGTAGCTTATTTATTACTATTATACGACTATTGTACGATTAGTTTATTATATAATTAAGACTTTTGAATTTTATAAAAATGTAAAAAAACGTTTAGACTTCGTGGCCTGCCACATCAGCCGTTAACGGATAATTTAACACCGTTTCGTATTGTGTAGTAAATTACAGTAAAATTGGGTAATTCGTGTACGAATTTGGGACATTTGATAATATAGTGTAGATTTTTATCAAATTAAAAATTCGTGTAGTAAAAGATCACTTTTTATTAATTCCGTATAGGAAAATTTTAGTTTTCGATATATATAAAACAAAAGAGAAGAATTCGCAAGGCTTCTCGCCGATGGAGTTGCCAGGGGGTTGTAGTTGCAAGTAATGAAGATACCAATGACATTAGCTCATTAATAATGATCAACAAAACTAAATCGGACAGATCGTAATGACGGCGACGGTAGAAGAACTTGAAGATTGCGGTGTCCAGAGTCGTCACGATGCCCATAAAATATATATATAACAGGAAAACAAGTGTCGTTTTCAGTGTTTATACTTGTTGCTATAAACATCCTCACTCCACTAAGTCCACTTTATCCAAAAAAAAAAAAAGAATTCCAAAGTGATTCCGACAACTGTTTCATTGGGTTGGCATCACTAGGATCTGTTCTCGAGTTTCAGAAGCCTATACTGTTTTCGAATTGATAAAATAGCCCAAGTATTATGGGCCTATCTTAATTGATCAATTTATGGTTTAAATAATTTTTTCACTTTATTTTGTGTATTCCTCTCTATTTTTTTTTACGAATTACCATTCATATGTTTTCCATTGTTATATTGTAAGTTTAAATTTAAATTGGAATTTTACCATATAATTATATAAAAGGAAAATTCTACATTGCTCATCAACTCCTTGGGATATTTCTTCTAAAAAAATACTAAAACATATAAACACATTGAAATAATTACAAAAATTAACGCTGAAAAGTTAAATAGAAGTTTGAATAATTGGTGAAAATAAGGTTTGTTAATTTATTTTTGATCCTTCTCCAAGCCCAATGACATTAGCCCATTAAACTAAGCCCACATTTGTATTTTACTAAAACAAATAACACAGAAGATTCCTTTTTTGAAAGAACAGAGAGGTATTTCCAGTTGATTTCTGCTCTATGTTACTGCAATCTAAACCACCAAATTCAGATTGACAAAAATAAAAAATTAAAAGAAAAATTTAACGAAGTAATCAGTTTGTGTCATAATAATATATTAAAATACACTTTGACAAAAAAAATTTATAAGTTTTAAAAATAAATTATATCTTTTTTTACATGTATAACTATAAACCATAAAAAATATTTATTTTGTTATACAACAAAACACATATTTTGTAGCTTATTTATTACTATTATACGACTATTGTACGATTAGTTTATTATATAATTAAGACTTTTGAATTTTATAAAAATGTAAAAAAACGTTAATTTTGATAACATTTCGTTGAGATATGATAAATATATTTGAATTAATTCATAAACATAATACAAAACGTTTTGTTTCAAAATTATAATATCTTAGGTTATTGTTTAAGGAAGAAGTAGATATATCATATACATTTATTTATACTTCATCACAAACTTAACAAAATATGACAAATATTTAATACCAAATTTGTGATCAAATATTTTTATGTTTTTGAAAATGTTCATCGTCATTGGATGAAATCTCATCAAAATTAGCAATTTTTTTTAAGCTTTTACAAAATTGAAATGTCATAAAATTGAATTAAGATAATCGTACAATATTCGTGTTAAAGTCGTACATGTACTTATTTTATTATACAATAAAACAAATATTTTGTAACTTATTTACTACTATGATACGATATTGTACGATTAATTTATCACATAATTACGACTTTTAAATTTTATAAAAATATAAAAAAAATTATTAATTTTGATAACATTTCGTTGAGAGATGATAAATATATTCGAATTAACCCATAAATATGATATACAAAAATTTTTGTTTCAAAATTATAATACCTTAAGTTATTATTCAAAGAAGAAGTAATGTATCATACATATTTACTTATACTCCAATATATACTTAACAAAATATGACAAATGTTTAATACCAAATTTTTGTTCAAATAGTTTTATATTTTTGAAGGTATTCATGGTCATTTGACAAAATCTCATCAAAATTAACAATTTTTTACATATTTAGAAAATTAAAAATATCGTAAAATTGAATTAAAATAATCGTATAATGGTCGCATTAAAGTCGTATACAAGTTATAAAAAATGATTTGGTAGTATAATAAAAAAAATATCGTTTTTTTGTTACCGTCCATACACTATTTCTAAAAAATTCCAAAAATAATATACTATATTAATTTTATTTTATTTTAATCTAATATATTCTTTTTGCATGTTTTTTATTTGGAAAAGGGAGGATATTTTGGTATTTTTTATATGTAAGGATATTTAAGTAATTTATCATAAATGTGAGTTATTTTGAAAAAGAAAAATTTGCGTCATTTTTTAAAAAGTAGATAGAGAAATTGATATGGGTCAAAAGGGGTATTTGTGAAGTTTGTCCAAATGGGACTCCTTTGCTCTCTTCCATGGGGTTTTGAACCAATAGAACTCGGCCACGTCATGCGACAGAAAGGTTGTAAAAATTTGGAAAGCTAAATCGATTCGAACCGGCGCCCTCATCTTGCTAAAGCACCGGAGGACCAACTGAGCCGGGGACGATTTTAGAACTATCGTTCTTAACAGAAGCAAAACCAAAAGCAGTGTCGTTTCAGCATTCTCCCCCGTTTATACTTGTTGCTATAAACATCTGATCTCACTTTATCCAAAAAAAAAAAAAAGAATTCCAAAGTGATTCCGACAACTGTTTCATTGGGTTGGCATCTGTTTCTCGAGTTTCAGAAGCCCATACTGTTTTCGAATTGATAAAATAGCCCAAGTTTTATGGCCTATCTTAATTCATCAATTTATGGTTTAAATGATTTTTGTCACTTTATTTTGTGTATTCCTTGGAAAAGATTGCTTCTTTGAAGATTTTGTCTCGCCGATAGGACCTTGAAAAGAATAGAGAAGCGTTTAGACAGGAGCCGGGCTAAAGAATGGAAACATTTTCACTTGGATGGATAGAGAAAAAGTACCAGCAGAGCACTTGCAGGCCGTGAAGCACGAAGAGTTGGAACTGTCAGTGGTTACTCTCGGAAACCCATTTGCGGGACATAAACATGTCCATTCGAGGTTATCTGCTAACGATATGACACAGTCATGCCACGAGTTCTGTTGGAAATCTAAAGCCATGTCTGGTCAGAGAAATCGAAATTTCAAAGCCATACCTGGTCTGCAATCACATGACGTGGAACAGTTAGATGCCAAGACATCGCTTTGATTGTGCGAGGCAAAGCAAGTGCACGTCCAATTGCTCAACCCTATGCCAGAAACATCATCTGCATGCCAGAGGCCGATACTAAGCCATCTGACATATATTACTAGCTTTTGCAGACAACGAAACCATTATATTACTAAAAGTTAAAGTGCTAACCACCGAGACATTGCTGAATCAAGATCAGGCCGAAGAGATACACGAGCACAATGTCCACTCTGATCTTCATTTGTATTCGCTAGAGGAACTACACCAGAAGAAATAATTGCCAGTTGAAATGAACTTGAATCAGTGTTTGCAGAAACCAAAAGCTAATAGAAATCTATGAAGATTGCATGGAAGATGGTGTATAAGACCTTCATCTCAGTTTTGTTCCGCTGATCCAAATGAGGAACCTGCACCAGAGGGAACAAAGAAAGGGCTTTGAGGACAAGAGCTTGATGATAAATTATTACAGGAACTGACAGAGTGTTCATCAACCTGAAACGATCAAGTTAGATGTAGAATGTCAAGGAGAATCATAATTTTCTTCTCATCCTCAATAAGAATAACGGGAGAGACAAATCGTATAGAAAATATGAGAATCTATCTGGAAAAAAATGGTAAAGGAATCTATGGTTGGTCAACAGACGTAAAAAAGATTCAAACTCTGTTGCACCAACTGGGAACAACAACGGCATCCAAGAGCTTACACATGCAATCAAATCATTAAGATTAAGAACACTCAGGATCAGGTCAGACAAAATTAAACATACTTAAAGAGACTTCACAGAACAAGGGCCCAAAAACAGAAGATGAAGAAGAAGAAGAACAAAAAACACCAATCACTGAAACTAGTAGCTAGGATATAAAGAGCGCATCCATATATGGGTCACATCAATCATTAAAATGCATTGCCATGAACAATCCTGAGCTTTGCCGTCTTGTTCTGTTGCCTTGAATTCCCTGTTTAGTTATGTCGGCATAGATGGAGCATTAAAAAAAACTAAGTTAAAGGCCAAGAAGTTATGCTCTATGCTCCTGGAGATGGATCCAACATGCTTGAGCTTGGAAAGTAACACCAATCAGACCAAGAAGAACTCAAAGAACAAAATCAAATTGAAAATGAGAGAGGAACAGGAAAGAACAGAGCAATACCCAGTGAGCCTAAAGAGTGGAAGTGTCGTAAGAGCAAGACGATGAACATAACAGGAGAGGTATGATGTAATAATGATAATATTTTAAAAAAAATCAGATTATAGAATGACTGAGTATGAAATGTATTACACATAGTCAGATGACAAAATTAATGGAAAGAAACCCACCAACTACTTTCAGAAAGAAACCCAATTGCAGATGTGAGAGAGATCCCTCAACCATATGATAGCAGCAAACATGAACTCAAAAAAAAATATGTTCCGTAGTGAGCTCTGCTTTTTCCAATCTGTCCTGAAACACTTTGTTCTCTGTTCGGTTTCTATCCTTCGTTCCATCAGGAGCCGAAAAAGTGAGAGCAGAGCCTGCTTCGAACAAGCTCACGGAAATAGCAGAGAAAGGAGACACAAAGCACAAATAAAAATTTTAAAAAAGGCGAAAGAGAGTTGAAAGCCAGAGGAAAAACGAAAAGAGTTTGAGACAATTTTCAATATGGTATGGCACGAAGACCACACCATATTCCTAAACGCTCCAACGGACGAGAAAGAACATTCTAAACCCAGCAGGAACATAAAAGAAAAGAATTTCAAGAACAAGAGGCTCTATGCAGATTCTTCTTGATAATGGCTAAGTGCCATTAGATTGCAGGTTTTCAGGGTGACGAACCATTTACGTGGGCAAGATTCAAACCCAGCAGGAACATGTTTACATTGTCCCGAATTAACAGAGTATGAAATGTAGCAATCTAACAGAACATGAAAACCACAAGGAAGTTCTTGAATTACTGGGAACAAAAGGTGTTTTGTAAGAACAAAGTTTTGGCCTTTGGACTGAGAAGAGACTTACCCTTGAAACGAGCTTCATTGACACTTGTTGATGTTCTTTTGCAAATATTCCTTTCGCATACTTGTAGATCTCCACGTCCAGGTGGTTGAGCGTTATTATCCGCTCAATAACGTCTTCGGGAACCTTTTTTCGTGCCTGCAACAACGTTCAAGAACAAGATATTCCTGGAAATTTTTCTATACAAATTTTCCATGCCACCAATCTCATTAAGTTTACCTGTTCAAATCGTGTAAGAAATAAGAATGTTATAACTTACCTCTTTCGAAAAATTTGCTGGAGAAATCCTCTTTAGGGAATTAACCCGTCTTGTTGCTTGAGACTTCCTTAAATTAGAAATGCACCCTTCGTAAACTTCCATAAGGGTTTTGACAGTCATCTAAGATATAATTTATAGAATTAGATTGGTCATTAACTCGATCAGTCATAAATGCAAAAGGAAATACGGTGTTCTTTAATTTTTGAAGATGTACTCACATTCTCACTTTTAGTTTCTGCCTTATCCAGAGCTACTTCAGATGCATCATTCTATGATGTCACATACACTGTTGGAAAAAATATTACCCTAACCGACAACTGAGGAACTGTTGTGATACGGAGTTGGATTATACCTGGCGTTCACCATTCCCCGATCTTGATTCCGAGATTTTGACTCTTGGTTCCGCATCATCGAGAAAATGAAGTTTAGAGCTTTGTGCTCGGGAGCACAGCAATATACTTTGTGAGCATGTCTTTAGGTGTAACAAATGCAATAGATAGGCTCCACCAATCTTCTAACTCCACGAAACTATAATTAACTCGTGAATAAGGGTAAAAATACACTTGATGGAATTAGACATGTACAAAAAAGGATTGCAGAAACCTTCACAATCAGGGACAATTAAGACTTAGTCATACCATCAAGAACTGCTGTTTTTGGGTGAACTCATCATCGGTAATATTTGTACCCTCACCAAGAAGAGCATTTCCCATGTGATACAGGTAAAAGGGTAGCTTAAAGAATAATCCTTGCAACTTTCTTAAACTTAAGTTACTCGATATTCCAGCCACCATAATTCAGAACAACCCGAGAAAGCACTTGAGAACCCACTACTTCCGCAAAAAGAGATGCTGATTCTCTATGCTCCTCTGTCAGTCCAACGTACAGCATGCTGTCCAACCTCCTCTGCATGATTCCAAAACCTCTATTATCATATGTAAGATAGGCCAGAAAGGACAAGATAGATGCTCTTATGCAATGTGTTGGGTGAAAATTTTAGTTACCTTTGCAGCTTGAAGAACAGTTTCACCGAGGCTTTTAACATTTATTGATGACAAAATTCTCTATAAAAGCCGAACCCCAGAGAGATTCATAAGAATCTGCTGGGCCAAGATGTAATAAGACAAGTTCTCCCATGGAAATATCTCTGACAGTTAACAGACAAGAATTAGACTGGATGACTATTAGATATCGGCTGTATAATAATTTACAGCAAAACTAATGTGTTTATCGGATCGGATGAAATTGTTACCCTACTTGTTTTTCCCGAAACCTTCTTCTTTTCTTTCATTAGTCTATTTGACAATGCATTAGCTAGCTTGTACCAATTTCACCTAGTTTTTATCAATTTATATACATGGAAATCCACGTTCGTGATCTCGGCATATTTATATGCAATAAATATTTGGTGAAAATCTGCAAAAATCTCACATTTTGCACCTTAGATGATAAAGATACAGCAATAATGTATGCATAATGTTTCAAAAGAATCGGTGGCTTGCATCAAAATGTGTAAATGATAGTAATAAAAGTATATTATGAGATTCATGGGAAAATTCAACAAGATTATGATCAAATGAGCTTAACAGACTGGATTTGCTTAGCCAAAGAACAGCACTGGGTATGTCTAGGAAGTTTCCCTCTTCAAGACTCAATCAATATTATAATATTTAAACAGGTTACCATAAATCCACCAACCAGTATGTTCCAATAATCTCTATTTCTTTTCCCATAACTAAAGGAGGCTTGAAAATATGATCTCTGACAAAAGTGGAGCCATCTAAGCAAGGTTGAACCCATGCAATGAACTACCTATGCATATCATGCCAGGCTAAGCCATCTGCATTTCGGCTCTATCAATCCCCATAGACTACAAGGCTACAAGAAGCATAGTTAGAGCTTCTGTGTCAACTATATTCTCGTTTGCAAGAGCATCACAAGCTCTGGCATCCAATCAACCAATGGAGATAACAATGGAAGACCAATACAACAGTAGGGTTGATAGACATCAAAGAGAAACATATATAGTATAGTTTGGTGGGACGTACCTCGGATCGAAGTGGAGTTTATCATAAGAAAGGGGGCATTCGTCAGTGCTATCATACATCTTCCTCAGAAAACTACAAAAATCAGTAACAAAAGGAAACATGGGAATTAACACAACGGTCAAAGAAAATTCATTGTTCATTCTTTCAATCTACTGTAAACATCGGTAACAGAATATTACCAGTGAAAACATGCGAGCTTTTTTCCTCGCTGATGTTTTCTTCAAGAGAAGAAGAATCCACTCGCTTTCTCACAACTCTTTCACAATGAACAAAATCAAGTTCCTCGGCCGAAATGAGAACTGATGCAATCAAGGAAAAAGGCATCCCTTATAAACAGAAATCAAAGTGAAATGGGCTTGAAACGATATCTCTTGCTATCAATCAAGTCTTTCTCACACATTAACTCGATCTCTCTCTAAGTTTCCATAATCCACACCAAAAGGAGCTCTACACAGATGACATGCGACAACAAGAAAAAAAATACATCCTTTATGTACCTGAGCCAAGAAGCATGAAACCCAGAGCGAGCTGAATAGGATCCATTTGCATTGCTCCACTCCTAACTCTGCCGATCAGTACATGAAAAAACAATCAATCCCATTAAAGATTTGAGAAAAATCATTACAGATGGAACTAGAATCACAAAGTTCGTGTCAATGAAAAACTTCAGACAAGAATGTGCATCTTCATAGAAAAAGGCCGCGAAACAAAAGCCAGCGAACTCCAGAAGCGGATTCATAATCCAAAAAATGGAAAACCCTGGTTTTGTTTATATATCTACCTTTATGCCCCTCTCCAACCCTCGTTATTACATCCCTGCCCTTGAAAGAAAACCGGTCAAACCGGTTGTATGACACTTCTGTTCAGCTTAGATATCAATGATTTCGGATTGGTTTTGCTGTGATGGTGGAAATAATAATTCACCTGAACAAACATAATGGTAGAAATTATATAGATAACAATGGTGTCAAAATCTCAAATCATTGAAAAAGGAGAAATAGATCCCGACATATCTATTAGTCGCTTTTATGAACTGTTTGTCTCATGATGTCCGGTTAACGTGGATCTAGGGTTCCGACAAGTGGAAGATTAAACCAAAAAAAAAAAAGCAATTTCAGAGGGATTGTGTCCCCATAAAGCCCCAACCCTTTATATGAACAAACAGTTGGTTGATGTTTTTCCTTTTGATAGTTTCTGCTTAGCTAAAGAGGAACGAATAGAGAAAATGATTTTTACATGTTTGATGTGAAAGACAGCTCTTGTCTCAAACCCTAAACCTAACACATGCACGGTTTTTTTTTTATCCACCCTCCCCTTTTTTATTTTTTTATTTACATATTTTAATGGCGTGATTTTTCTTGTCGTCTTCTCGCTCATTGCACACTTGGTTTTTTTTGCCCATTTATATAAATTTTTTGTGCCCATATATCAATCCTTCACTTGATGGCACATCGATGCATTGGTTTCTCTTCCAATGTATATAGAATTCACTTGTATCATAAAATTCATAATTAGGGCCCGGCCCCTCTCGAGTTTTTGTGTGTTTTTCATCATTAGTATATTAGAATAAACGGGTTCATGAAAGAAAGAAAAAAGTTAAGCGTAATCATGGTTATGATTAAGATCTAAAACCATATATATATTGAGGGTTCTATGTCAATTATTTGTTAATTCTATATTGGAGGTTCTATGTTAATTATACTTATCTCTAGCATGTCCCATTCTTTATTCGGTTTAGATGTATACATTGATGAGATTTGACCATGACTATTGGGTTGTTGAGTGAAGTATACATATTGTACAAAAAGATTTTTGGTCCTAATTTTAGGAATAGACGTTGATAAATATATCACGTAAGTAATGATGTAATTATATATTTATTTGTGTTGAATTAGATGATAATTTGATGTAATAGATTTTCAATTTGTCTTTGACGAAAGAGATTAGCTTTTCCTTTGAAAGCAGCATGCTCCCATGATTTAGCCAATGTGCCTAATAATGGGTTTTATTAAGGTTTGTATTAACATTAGCAAAGTGGTCGGGTTTCTAAGCAACATCAAAGCTTTTTCTTGTTAATATTAATATAATTAGAAAATATTATAATTCGCGGGATATAAAGTTTCCCTTAATTGGACCATGATTAAGGCCACTCAACAATGTCCGCGGCAGAGCTAATGAAAAAACATTCAATTAAAGTATTTTTTTTTTTGAATTTTCCAAGAAATTATATATAGATGCTATTGCCTTATTTTTATTTCCATTTTTTTATGATAAATAGTCTACCAATTTTCTTTTTTCTTTTTTATTTTTTTGGGACTGTTTTTTTACGAAATGCTAATTTTTTTAACTGTTCACATTTTTCGTTTTTTTTGTATATATATTATATCGCCAATCTTATTTGAATGTGACTTTTGATTTGCGCTTAGATGCATGCACTACTGTTCTCTCATTTTTTTTCATTTTAAAAATTAAGAAATAAAAAAAGGAAACGTAAAGGATGCTTTATTGGGATATTTTTTTGGATTAATGATATGACGTTTAAGATTTTTTTTCTTTCGAATTCAAGATATTTTGAAGAGAAAAAGTATTGAGTATTTCAAATAATCCCCCTCCCCCACACACACACATATATATATATATATATATCGTTTTCTTGGTGGTAATACTTTGGTGTCAAAAACCAAATACTCTAACGTAGTTTCAAAATTAGCATTCTGATTCCCTAAGTATCCAAATCCTTAAGGTATCTTTTCAACTAAAGCTACCACCCAAAAAAAAATTCAATTTAAGTAATATCTAAGTTAATATTGCAACCAATTTATAGGAAAAAATTTAATAGATATCTAGATAATGCTATTAGTGCATTATATCAAAAATACTCTTACTTTGCTATTCTTATTTCAACACTAACTTTCTTTATCTGTGACCATGTGACCCATGTGATCCAAAATATAGTATGGTCACTAATTCATTATGTTTATATCTTATATATCTTACTAATCATTTGATCAACACTACCCTTCTCTATCTGTGATCATGTGACCCATGTGATCCAAAATATAGTATGGTCACTAATTCATTATGTTTATATCTTATATATCTTACTAATTATTTGATTAAAACATCATAAATTTAACGTTATGAGTAATGAGATCAACATGTGACCACACTATATTTTGGATCACATGGGTCACATGGTCACAACTGGAAAATGATATGTGTTGAAGTAAGAATAGCAAAATAAAAGTATTTTTGATAATGCCCCTATTTAATGCAGAGTTAATAGTAATTATGAAATAATCTACATAATTTTTTTTTTTATAATATTTGACTCAGGTGGGATTTAAACCCTGTGGTAAGTAGCAAATAAAATGACTCAAAACAAAATGATTTTTCCTCTTTATTTTATTTTTCTGTAGAATCCCAGTAATTTTTACTCAAGAACTAAAATAGTTAAAATTTTCATAGATTTCTATATTATACAAATAATCTAGTGAATTAAAAATGGCATAAATCTTTTCATGATGCAAATAATTTTAAGCCTATGTAGGGCCATCTCATCTTGGTTATAGTTTACACATACTTTTTATTGAAATCATATTTAGTTTTTTTTAATTTATAAAAAACAAAGTTCAACAAATCTAATCATACACAACTTGTGAGAATCTAAGCATTTTTTACTCTTATTCACTTTTTTTTTAATAATTCGGAAGTTCACCGGACGTTTAATCCGATTACATCTCCAAGAAGACTGGAGAAACCCAGGTGAATACCCCTCTCCACGCTTGGGTTTGAACACAGGGTGAAAGCATGTTTTTTTTACTCCTATTCACTTATCTATTTTACTAATTATGATAAACATATTATTTCATAAAATTATTTTCAAGTTGTGAAAATTTTTACCTTATAAAGAAGGGAAACTCTTAATTTATTTACTTGGTTGATTCAGATTGAAATATTTTTTTATAAATCCTCTTAAAACAATAACATAAATTGTAGTATTTAACGGGATCATATTTTATTATACTATTTTCATGTCATGACATTTTAATGTGAATATTATAGTGGTATGGTTATGCTCGTCTCTTAGTAGATAGTTTCAAAAATGGAAATGGTCATTTGAAAACGTTGAGGAAGTTCAATCTATGGAAAATAAAATTATTATATATAGCCATCCAAAAAAATTGAATAAAAAAAATAAAATTTTAATGATATGAAATCCCATAAGAAAAAATATATATTTATATAATAGTTTGAGTTACTTTAGATATGGCTCGAAGAAAATATCTCATCTAATCTTTAACATTGATTTGATTTTAAGGATAATCTAATTTATATATATATATATTGTCAAAGCTAATTTATATATTTTAGTTGATGGAAATGAACAAACTGATATATACATGAAATAAAAAAAAGGAATTTATGGAATTATCCTTTAATAATATCTAGAAAGCCACTTTTAAAGTTGCATGTATATACATGTGGTGCTTTTGCTCACCAATCACCGTCTCCCATGCTATATTCATATATTACACATAAAAATGAGTAATTAATGAATATATCTTAATCCAAATTTAATAAGGTATAATGTATACAAACCCATATATAATTCAATGCATGATATACTATTGTTTAACCACGTAAATTCGCAATATACCCAAATAAATGAGACATAATTAAGTTCAAATTTTCATACAATTGATTGGAAATAATAATTATTTTGAGCTATTTCTTTTCAAGAAAATGATTTTCCTAAAGAAGTATTCAGGTTTATTAGATTTCTTCCTTACATTCCCGACCAAAGGAAAAAAAAATCCATTCCATAGAAATTCCTTAAATTCTTTGAAACTCATATATTTATAATTTATAATTCATCGTTCTTCTATCCCTTTCTTTTCATATTTCTCTTCCTAATCTATTATTTTCGCAAATCTAAATCTCTTAAATAACTATTTTTTTAATTTTTAAAAAACATTAAAAAATAAAAGAAGATATCTCAAGAATCTTGTAAAAGCCATAACAGTATCATTGATCATTATACTAAATCGATATTTATTTATGCATAAATTGCCTTGCCCTCTCATTTATTTTCCTTTTTTTTGTATGTTTAGACAAGTTAAGAAAAAATATATATGAAAAGAAACAGATATGGAAAAAAGATATGTTAAAAACATACAAACACACTAATAAGATAATTAGATGAATATTTAGTTTAAAATTTTAGAAAAAATTAACATTACTAGAAATTGAAAAACATACAAAAATCATCTGCTGCTGCTATTATTATTATTATTATTATTACCCGATATGTAATTCATCTTTATACTTGAAAATTGCTATTGAAATCGTCAAAATTAAGCGATCAGTATACATATTTTTTTGACGTAATTTATTATTATTCCATTACCATGATATGAAAAAACTAGTTTTTATAATTAAAATACTCGCAGCCAAAAGGAAAAAAACAAAACTTTAGGAGGCATCCAACGTGTCGTTTAATGATTGGATATTAAGGACGGATTTCCAAGTAAGAAACAGAAAAATTCCACGTGTAGCCTCTCTCGTTTCCACTATTTATATTCTCACGAGTTCTTTGCTTTTTAATTGATTTATTTCCTCTTCTTCAAAGTTCAAATCTCTCTCTCTCTCTCTCTCTCGCGAAAGGTAGCCGTTCCTTCACTCCAACATCAAAGCGAGGAGCTTCACTGGTATGTTCATGGCGCATCCCTCTGATTTTTTTCCTTCGTCGACTTGGTGGATAGGAAATGGCAGGTTTTTGGATTTTCTTGGAATTTTTTGAATTCGAAGACGATTTTTTTTCCTGTGGTGGCTTTAATCAGATATCCGAATTTTGGCCTCGATCAAATTTCTGTTATCTGAAATGGATTTCTGTGAGAGATTTGTGGATCCTTTTGGAATGAGGGTTTAATTGGAGGCTTGTCTCGATTTCTTCGCCAGTTTGATGTTCGTGTGTGGACGGGAAAGGGATGAGGACCGGAAATTTAGGGTTCCCGTTTTCCCGAGTTTTGTTCCGAAATCTTTCTGTTATGGAAAATTTGGAAGGCCGTAGTTTGAAATCTTAGATTCCTTTTTTTTATGAGGTTTTAATCGGCAATCAAGCAGTGGGTCAAATTTTTTTGGCGGAGAATTGTATGCGTAGTTGACCGATTGTGGATGCGTTGAGTCATTTTCTTTGTTTGTTCGGTTCTTCAATGAATGGGATGAAACTGCCAATTTGAATGGAAAGAAATTGTAATTTAGCTTTTCGGAATTTGGAATCTACCTAATTGGATTGTGAATTGTTTGGCTTTCCAGGTGTTTGAACCTGTATTTTATGTTCCATTTTCAAGTCAAAGAGGTAACAAGCTCTACAAAGGGAAGGAATATATGGAAGTGGAACTGTGGAAAGTGTTTTTTCGGAAGATAAACGCGTGATTTGATGCAACACGGCTTTGAAATTTGTGGTGCAATGGTATACCTGAGGTGTTGGATTGATGATCTTGGCCTTAGCATTTATTAGAAAATGATCTGATCTGTTTGGAGGAGCCACATTTGTGTATGTTTTGTAAATAGTTTTTGACTTTTCCTCTGTTTTAGGCTAATGGGATTAAGGGTTTGAGTGTTGATTGAATTAATGGCCATTGCCGGTCCACAAAATATTTCTGTGATTGATCCGCGTTTCCCTGGGGACTCCCAGACTCGGACATCCAGACAGAGGGAACACGATGGAAGGGCAAGTGTCCGGGCATCCTCACTCCTGCAGATGTGGAGGGAGCTTGAGGATGACCATGTGATGGGTCATGCCCGAGAGAGAGATGGTGAGAGATGGCTCCAACGAAGGAGTGGTTCTTCCACTTCCAATGTTTCGAGGGGAGATGCTTCTGACAATAATGGAGAGCAGGATGTTGTTTTAGATAATGGAAATTTGGGTGAGAATGAATTTGGTGGATGGTCCCCAACCCCGAGTCATGTTGAATCACACAACTCAAGTGAGGATCTTGGCCTATTTCAGAGTGAGCACTCGTCAGATCTGGGGATGGTTGAAAGGGAAAGA
>NW_010969548.1:888017-890748 GCF_000463585.1 Tarenaya hassleriana | reverse complement strand
GAGACAAATTTTTCGTGAGTGGATGAATTCTGGGGTAGGTGACGATACTTCTGCTGCTTCCCACTCAAGCAACAGTTCAAAAGCAGAATGGCTTGGAGAAACTGAACAAGAGAGGGTTAGAATCATAAGGGAGTGGGTTCAGAGGAATAGTCAGCAGAGTGCTGTTTCTGGTGACCCAAGAGAAGAACAGCCTGTTGAAGTTGCTGACCAAATTGAACGAGTGCTTGACGGATTGGTTGTAAATGAGAGCCTTATCCAGAATGAGCCAGCTAGAAGAGGCATACGCAAGTTATGCGGCAGGCAAGCCTTGCTTGATATGCTAAAGAAAGCGGAGAGGGAAAGACACCAAGAGCTACAGGTTTTGATGCAGCATCACACTGTGTCAAACTTTGCACACCGCAACCGTATTCAGGTTTGCTCATAAGACTTGTTTTTAGCTTCTTTCCTTTCATTGTTCTGTCTGTCTAACATTGAATTAATGATCCAGAAATGAAATTGTGGTAGCTTTCACACTTAGGCTTAGCTCATTCATTTAGGCTGGGATACTTTCTCAGAAATCATAAAATCATAACTTTTCTTATTTTCTTAAAAAAGTACTGTCATTCAAGAATAAATATGAAGCTATAAGAAGTATTACCATTCTAGATTCCAAGATTTGAACCTGTTGTCTCAGAAGAATGACAACGAAAGGCTGTATTACCAATTTACCATTGTGAAATGCATAACAGAAAACAAAGTGATGGCAGCATACTTGGGCACATTGATCCATTCTTTGTTTCTCTGTATACCTGTTTGGTTATTTTATGCTCTGTTTTTTTTTAAAGATTTCAACAGCTTGTTCATGCAATAAAAATTGGTGTATTTACTGAGCAGTTCTTAATTTATTTCTATGGATATCCTCTATGTAAGATTTTCTCTGATGCAATAACTAAGTCAGCTTAGGATGGCATATAGGTTGTTGAATGGCTATATAGCAAAAGGCATGGTGTCTGTTGTGTGTTTATGCCCTGAGCCTATGTCTCGTATAAGCAGTAGATTATACTGTTTCATCTTTGATATATCCTGAAGTGATGATCTTGACTTGCCATCACAGTCATTACTAAGAGGAAGATTCTTGCGGAATTGTGACTTGGGTGATAAAGAAAAGCCGTCTTCATCAGCGGCTACTGAATTGGGCTTTCTTAGAGAGAGGCAACCTGTATCTGGGCTGAGGTGGGTAGTTCTTTTGTGTCAATCAATTTGGTGCATGGCATTGTTTATATTTGGAAGCCTTTCCTTGTTTCTCTGTGGATCCTATTATATATCTCTATGTGTTTTTCTCTCAATATTCTTCGCTAGAGATGTTTCAATTTCAGATCATATGCTTGAAATAAAATGATGATGTGTTGCTATATTTAGTTATAGAGATGTGTATTCATGAATGTGTCTTGCTTCTATTGGTTTTGGTCACCACAAAGTATCATGCCAATCTAATTTTGAGTTTGAAGTATTTCTTGGCAGGAATACCTCTCAAGAAATTTGGAACTTTCTATCTCTTTGTGAAAAAGTATATTGACTGTATACTGTTTTGTCCTTTCTCATCTCTTCTGTTTGCAGGGATGAATTTATATCCAAGCAGGACCGATCTGTCTTTGGTCAAACAAGCAGTAGACACTCGGATACCTCATCGGATGCTGAAATCGATGATAATATAGGTGAACTGATGTGCTTAAATTCTTTAGATTGCATCAATGATGCAAATGGGCTTTCAGATCAAAACGGAAGAGAAGCTGATAACCAGGGCTTGCCTGATGGGACGACTGATTCGGGACTTCAAAACAATCAGAGATCTACCATGGAAGAAAGGGTAGCTCGTGTAGAAGTGTGGCGGGGCCAACTCTCTCAAAATTTTGAAAGAGAATGGCAACAGTCAGCGAGAGAGAAATTTTTGGAAAGAAGAAATGTTACTGAAGCAGAGCTATTCAGCAACCAGAGGCAGGATGATACAGGGGATTCATTCTCTGAAAGCTCAGGAGAAGAACCTAGACAACACTGCCATTATCATCCACAACAGTATACGGGGTTGGCACTTGAACAGCCTCAGTGGAATACCGAGGAAAGTGCCCCATTGGAACAAATAAACGAGTCAGTAAATGTAGCTGAAAGCATTAACCCGACTGTCTCTCTAGAGGAACAACAACAGGAAGAGGTTCTGGTAAATGAAGAATCAGATTGGCAAATAATCAATGATGAAATCGATGGATGGAGAGAATATGCTGAAGAGGAGGCAGATACAAATATACCTGAGAATTTTCTAAATCAGTTGCCCCAAGCTTCATCCATGGACGTGAATAGAGAAACTCATGATCTCCGAGACCTCCCTGAGATGCAACCCAGTGATGGTGATCTTCAAGGAGCAATACAAGACTGGTCGGAAGAGTCTTCTGATCAGGACACGGTTTCAATTGGAGGGGTTGCCAGGTTCTATCCCCCTGACGATGACCATGTATACAACATGGAACTCAGGGAACTGCTGAGCAGGTAAGATTTAGTCATCTTTCTGCCATAAATCCCTTATTTGTTGGCTACCGAGAGACATTTTTTTTAAATAATTTTCTGGTTGCAATACAGGAGACGTGTGTCAAATCTTTTGCAGAGTGGTTTCAGGGAGAGTCTTGACCAACTGATACAATCTTATATGGAAAGACAAAACCGTAACCCTGTGGACTGGGAAGAACAAGAGACTTTCCCT
>NW_010969548.1:885673-887953 GCF_000463585.1 Tarenaya hassleriana | reverse complement strand
TTCCTAAGATTTCTCTCATATTATTAGAGAAATAAACAGCTCTTATACAAGAGACTTTCCCTACTCCTGCATCAGTGGGTCAAGAGACGAACCAGCAGGATGAAGATCAGAATGGTATTCAAGATCTTAGAACTGTTGAGTCTCCTTTGTCTCTACCCTCTCCGATGATTCCTGTTCAGCCGCTCTGGGAACATGAAAGATCCAATGCAAACTGGCCTTCAAATGACTTGAATCAGCACATGGGGATGGTATGTGACTTTGTTTAATGTCTTGTGATACTTGGGTTGAATCGTTGAAGCATTCACATTGTTTCATATCAGAGAAGCTCATTGGTGTTGCTGTAATGCTTTTCTGTGGTCAGAAATGGCACTTTCATCTCTTAAACTAATGCCTTCCGTTTGGTCATGCTAAATGCATTTATGGATCTTCTGCAATTTGACATGGATTTTTTTGTCTCCATGGTGTATCTTCAGGACTGGGAATCAGCAAACGATATGAGGATTGACATGGCCAGGCTGCAGCAGAGGATGAACAAACTGCAGAGGATGCTGGAGGCTTGCATGGACATGCAACTCGAGTTACAGCAGTCAATAAGGCAAGAGGTCTCTGCTGCGATGAATCGAACCCCTGGCCCGTCAGGTTTCCATCCTTACCATTCGCTTTTTGATCGTCAGAAATTTGGTTTATGCGCTTACAACATTGTTTTAGGGTTTGTGCAGGTTTTTGCTAATTCTTTTGAGCTCTTTTGGGTTGTTCTTACTTCTTTTGGTTTATGCCCTCGATTAAATCGCAGGGACATCAGAAGAGGAGGAGAAGACAGCATTTGAAACTAAATGGGAGTACGCAAGGAAAGGAATCTGCTGCATATGCTGCGAAAACAGCATCGATTCTCTGCTGTACAGGTGCAGATCTTGACCCTGAGATTAATCATTTCATATTAAGATTTTAAGAGGATGCTACTATATCTGCATGAGGACCATAAAATGGTTGAGTCTGAATTGATGGGGATTAGAGAGAATGATATGGGGAATCGTGGGTGATGATTTACAGGTGCGGACACATGAATGCGTGCCACAAGTGTGCGAGGGAGATGGTGGAAGCCGGAGAGAAATGCCCGATGTGCCGAGCTCCCGTGGTGGAAGCCGTCCGTGCCTACCCCTCCCTCCTCTGAACCACACACACTCTCTCTCACACTAAAAGGTTGGTTTCATCAGAGACTCGGATGGAGCCCAAAGGGCCAGAGAAAATGATCCCCCCAATGTCGATTTGGAGCCCTTGCGTTTTTATCTATAGGGTTTTGGCAAAGAGGGTTAAACTCTGTTCCCATTCTGCTATTAATTAATTATTCTATCGGGGTTTGTAAGAAGAAAGAACCAGAGTTTTTTTTCCTCCAGTTTTTGTTAATACTCACAGGAAACCAAAAAAAAAGTGAAAAACAGAGAAGATCTTTGTGTTGTACATATGGCACTACTTTGATGTACTTTTGATCTGCCAGTTGATGATCACTTATATGGAATGCCAACTGTGTGCGTGTGCGTGTGTGTGTGTGTGTATATAAAATGTTGTGCCATCATCTCTCTTTTCCCTGCTTTGATTCCAAATCTTTAAAATGTTTTCGAAATTCAAAAACAGAAATGGAAGAGGGTTTTGTGAAGTTTTTCTAAACCTCTGAACTAGACAGAGGCTCCTAACCCTCTTCTCATAACTTCTATCTACCACTCTCATGATCTTCCAATTTTCCGATTGCCGATTACTGATTTCTACTATTTTTTTTTATTATATACAACAAACCCGCATATTATACTTGCAGAGATTACAACAAGGATCATATACGAAGGCAGGAACATGAACGTATGGATAGCCTCATAAATAATTCGATCCATAGACTGAATTAGAATTCACGTTTGAACCCTAAGTATCAAAGAGATGACGATGATAACTTTTATGTGTATATATACGTAACCAAAGTATTCCTAATATTGATTTTTTTTTTGTTTACAAAAAGGGAGAAAAAAAAAAGAAAATACATACTGCAAGAATATCTCGATATCAGGCGCTCCTACATCTCCTCCTCCTCTTAACGACGGCGTTCTGACAACGAAAGAAAGATTCCACCTCTTCACGGCCAAAGTTAGTGTCTTCGAAGAACCGTGGATCCTCGGACAGTCTCCTCTTCCTTGTCGGAAGAATCTCCGGCCGTTGCTTCCTCGGCGCCGGCGGACATTTCTCCGTCGCGGGAATCCTGTGATCACTTGAACTCGGCGTCACGGCCGACCCAAG
>NW_010969548.1:879049-885520 GCF_000463585.1 Tarenaya hassleriana | reverse complement strand
TCGATGTCTCGGTCTCATGGCGATATTCTTCTTCTTCTTGGCTTGAGGGGGTTTGTAGTAGCTCTGGTTCTTGTTCTTGTTCTTGTAGTGGTTGTGCTTCTTGGGTCTCGAGATCTTTAGACATGGCATGGGTGTGGTCAATACCGGAATGTGAAAGTTTCGTGGGTTTTAACTTTAAAGGCAGAATTTATAAAAAAATAAAATTAAATTAAAGGGCAGAATTAATTTGTTAAGGAATTTATGAGAGAGAGAAAGAGAGTGTCTGTATTTTTTTTTGTAAGGTGTGCATGCATTTACATTTTTATATGATTTGCTTTCAATATTAGTATATTGGATAGTCACTCAGAATTCAATATTTTTTTTAATTATTAAGCACTGATAATAACTCTTTTTTTTTTTTGTAATTTTATGCTTTTCCTTGATGTTTTCAATTACCACCATTTTTATTCACGTTTTTTGATGAATCAAAGGATAATATATTTGGGAAATAAAAGTGAAAAACTTTTCAACTGCCCAACTTTTCAACCTACCATATAAGCAAAAAGGAAGCATTTTATTTGTAGTTACAAGAAAATAAATTCATATTTACTAGATTTGGTAAAGTTTCGCCGTTTGACCACATAATCCATTTTTGTTATATTTTATACAAAGTGTATGTATATATATGTAATGATTTTTAGGATATGAAATTAATGATGGAAAATGAATTATTATGTTTGGAAAATACATATTATAAGGAGGGGCTTATCCAAATGTGTCTCCCATGCCACGTCATTCTTCTATGGTTTTGTCTAAATACGTACAAAATACTTAGCATAGGATACCATTCCCAACACTTTGAAAATTATATTTCATAATTGATGTCCACTTTTCCACTCACTCCCTTTGCACTTATCCTCTGCTTCGCGCCCCATGCTCCCATCCAGTAAAGACTTCGCCACGTCATATGTGGCCCATGCCAATGGTATATTGTTTGACTGTTTGTTCTCCCAGACCGGTTTTATTTCCGGTTGATCCGGTTCTAGATCGGTTTAGACTTTTATTTGATTCTTCGAGAAGAGACCTGCACCAATTAGGGTAATTTTCAAATCGAAATTATAAATGAAAGATTCAGATTATATCATAATTTACTTTGGAGTAATCAAAACAAAATAACAGCATTGGTTAGAACTTAGCATTTTGGTACGGATTACAAATATGTCAAAGCGTTAACCGGTCTAAATTCTGAAATTTGTAGAGATTTCAATTCCGTGCGGGTATTACAGTAACCGGAATCATCGTACCGGAAAGGGAAATTTAGAGATGGAATACCCCACAGGTGAATATAATTTAGGTTTTTATTTAATTTTTCCAAAAGAAATATGCAGAAGTTTGTAAATACTTTTATTTAGTAATATAATTACCCTTTACAAAAAAAAAGAAATATGCAGAAATTATGTAAAGAAATGAAGTATTAAATTGAATATTCTGAGGCCCCACTAATATACTTTCATTATAGAGAGGTCAGAGAATAATACATAGAATTAGAACGTGTAAAATGGCGACAAATGGCTCTATCAATAATGTTTTTAGTTGTATAAACCAAAATTATTTAATTAAAACTATATTTATTTTAATGTTGGGTTTAAATTTTAATAATTTAAAATTATTGCTTAAATATTTTTAGAAAAATATTTATATAAGAGAGATCAGGGATAAAAAATTAGAATCCTTTCAATTATGATCATTATCCATAAATAATATCTTATAACCAATTGTCTGAAAGTAAAATTAATTTTAAAAAATAGAGAAAACTAAGCCATAGTAAATAAAGTAATCCATCCAAACACATCCTAATCTTGTGGTAAGATATTTCTAGTGTCATGATGAATTAATTAATAAAATTCGATAATTTAAACCATACACCGATTTCTTAATTCTAGGCCAAAACGAAATCAAATATTATATTTTGAAAAAATATGATTTGAAGATATTTTTTTTACTCTATTTTATTTTTAAAAAACGATGGAATCAAACTACATTTTTAAAGATTTCTTAGCGAATCCTTAGAATAATTTTTAAAAATAGTTTTGAAGAACTAATAATAGTGGAAGTATATTAGACACTAAAACAAAGGCATCTTAACGTCAGGCCCCTCTCATGTAACGACAAAAGACAATCGTAACTTTAGTTATTTAAACACGTGTTCTTTAATGGGCCTTAAACGAGGCCCAATATGATATCTCGTTAAGGCGATCAATGTTCCAACGTGTTCCACATGAAACATCTCATCAAACAATCGTACATACATATATGTATTATGTATATGTATCAATTCATAAATGGATGAATTCTATCGCGAAATGAAAATCTCTGATTATAAATAAAGTAGATTCCAAATTTCCAATAGAGAAAAAAATTATATTCTTTTGCACTTAAAAATTCCTCTTTTTTTTACCCAAAAAAAAAGTTCCTCTTCGAAATGTTCCGTATTTTTATCCAAAACCCGTTGTAAAATTTATTTTATATTAGAACTATTGTATTTTATATTTTTCTTGATATTACATTGTTTTGCAGTTTTGTATCTTATCCTTGGAAAATATTACGAGAACATATATACTGTATTTATTTATTTATTTATTTATTATTATTATTATTGAGTGATCAGCTAGTCGCAGGAAGATACAACTCACAGATTAAATATTTGTAATTAATTTTAAAAAATAAGTATTTCATAATTAAAATCCATCTTGAATCTGTTTGTCTTACAGTATATACAACACATTAACTTCTTTTTTTCCCCTAGAAAACAACTCCTTATCCAGAAATATGAGAAAACACTATATATATATACTGTATATATATATACTGTATATATATATATATGTCAAATAAGAAAATAATTTTTGGATATAGTAATAACGTGGCTATTTGACTTGCATAAAAATCGAACATTCATTATTTTTGGATAACCTTTTTAATCGCTAAAATCTCTCTTGAACGGTATGGAATTATATATTGATAATAAAAAATAAAAAAAATAAAATGATATTTCAGATGTACTTTTTTTTCTTCTGAATATTGTTTTTTGATAAAAAAAAGGTTAATTATAGTATTATCATTTTCTTCTTTGAGAAAGTGACGCAATACTGAACCAACCAGTCCAACCATGTGCGCCAGTTGCGTCAACCTTACGTCAAATCCCCTAATATTCCATTTCCATTATGTTTATATTATATAATATTATAATATAATTTGGCAAATTAAATTAAAGTACATTTATATCATTAGATTTTGTATTTAATACCCAAACAACCAACATGTGACAAATTGAATTGATATTGTGTGTTTGAATTCTTTTCTGAAATTAATATGAAAGCAATTTAGTGCGATAAATTGTTCGGTAAGGCTTCAACATCAC
The DNA here is from genome assembly GCF_000463585.1 of Tarenaya hassleriana. Classification (NCBI taxonomy): domain Eukaryota; kingdom Viridiplantae; phylum Streptophyta; class Magnoliopsida; order Brassicales; family Cleomaceae; genus Tarenaya; species Tarenaya hassleriana. The sequence goes on along the minus strand of NW_010969548.1, from coordinate 882,120 downwards.
AATGAGATATTTATAGAAACGCATTCTAATATCTAAACTGTTTTTATTATATATTTTTTAAAATATTCGATTGTCTTCATATTAATTTTAAAACCCAAAATTTCCGGAGTTTAACATACACTAAATATCCAACGTGACGCTAAATTGTCATTACGTTGGATATAATATGATATAATGATGTGATAACTATGAAAATTTAAATTTAAGAATATATGTCTAAATTGTAGGTAAAATATTAAATGACGTAATTATTTATAATTTCCAACATAATAATGCTTTAATATTTGTATAGTATATAACCAAGTTATATAGAAAATTATCCAATATTGGGTGTTTCAATCGATAAAAAAGGGAGCAAAACTTCTCTGTAATCCGTCTTCGAGTCATCATCTGGAAAAGATCATTCACAGATGTAGTCGAACTAAAAATTCGATAAACTTCTATATTATAAAAAAATGTTATATAGAAATTTGACTATGAAAAATATAAAAAACTGTTATAAAAATTGGAATATTAAATCCAATAAAAAAGTTTATGTATTAAAATATGTGATAAAAATAGTTCAAATATGAAAATGCATTTATCAGCCATTATATTATTTTTATTATATCCATTATGGTATCTTAGACATTCAAAAACATCACATGATTATAGGTACTTGCCAATTATTGGCGACGATTGTAGTGGACCAAAATTGCAATATATATATATATATATATATATGTATATATATACAAAACCAGTGGAGGGGAACTGATAATCGATAACATGAGTCAAAACATTGGATTTCTTTTCTTTTTTGGTAATGTTTCTTTTTTTTTTAACGATATACCAAAAAAATATATAAATTATGCGGAATTGATGCATGTAGAAACGGGCTATCTGCGGAAATTTTCAAGCGCCTAAAATGTAAAAATATATTTAAAATGGTACGCAAAAGATAAATCGGCAAAAAATCTCTGAATTTTGTACAAAATCCTTTGTAATAATCACTCTTTTCCATATACGTATTTCTTGAGCTAAATTGCAACTTTTTATTTTGTGTATCCGTAACGTGTATATATATCCGGTGTATGTATACACGCTCTGTTCACGGATGAACAATGTATCTGACAGCAAGAGTACACACACATATACATGCACCCATACACGCATATATACACACACAGCAAACACATGTATATGTATACATATATAGATATATATATATAAGGATCACATGGGCATTTTCATGGTGTCCCGATTCTCTCACATCTTTTTCTCTCCCAAGTTCCAGTCTCTTATTCTTACAAGACAAAAAGACAAAAAAGAAACCTCTGTTCATCAGAATCTGGAATGAAGAAACCATGTCTGATGTATCTGTGTGTTTTGCTATGCATCAATGGAGGAACCGCCACACGACCCGAAGCTCTTGGAAGAAGCCCAGATGGGTCCGAAGCTTGGGGCTACGTCGAAGTTAGACCAAGTGAGCCTCTCCATTATGCATGGACACCCAGATCAATTGATACAAAATCTTTTTTTTTTGTTACAATTAAATTAAAAAAAAAACAAAATTTGGATTATTGCTATATGTAGAGGCACACATGTTCTGGTGGTTATACAGAAGCCCTTATAGAGTTGAAGATCCCTCGAAGCCGTGGCCTGTCATCCTCTGGCTCCAAGGTGGACCTGTAAGTATACATCTATATATAAATATATATATATATATAATTGATTTGTGTAATGATCATAGTACATTAATTTCTTGATTTAATGACTGAATGAAAAACAAACAGGGGGCTTCGGGGGTTGGGATAGGGAATTTTCAAGAGGTTGGTCCATTGGACACTTATCTTAAGCCAAGGAATTCGACATGGCTGAAGAAAGCCGATCTCTTGTTCGTGGTAATTGCACCAACCAAATCTAAAACTAAATAATAATAAAATTATTTAAATATAATCAGTGACTTAATTCGGGTTATTATTATTTTTTTAAAATAAATATAAAAAAGGATAGTCCAGTGGGAGCAGGATACAGTTTCGTGGAGGAGAGCGGCTTGTACGTGAGAAGCGACGGAGAGGCGGCGGACGACTTAACGGCGTTGCTGAAAGAGGTCATGGGCAGAGACGAAACCCTAAGAAGAAGCCCTCTCTTCATAGTGGCCGAATCTTACGGAGGCAAGATTGCCGTTAAGCTCGGTCTATCCTTAACCCATTCTCTTAATCCCCCCATTCTTCATCTCGGAGGTTCGATTTTTGTTTTTTCTGCCCTTTTTTAGATAATATTTTTCATGGGTTTTATTTTTATTTTTATTTTTTGGATTTTTTTGGTAATACTCTTTTTTTTTTTGTGTGAATATGTATATGTAGGAGTGGTATTGGGAGATAGTTGGATTTCCCCCGAAGATTTTGTGGTGAGATTATCTTTTGCTTCTCTGGTTTGTATTAATAGTAAGATGAAATTGGATAATTCAATGAAACGGGAACGCGAAACGTCTCTTTCATTTCGTCGTTTCGAGTTCGAATATCAAATTTGGAGAGTCTAAATCATATGGTTGATCCTAATCTCTATATTAGTGTGAGTTTTGATTTAGGATATTCGATTAACTAAAAAAAATATTCATATGATACGGTATGCAATTATGTATAATATGGTATAATTGGGTAAATATATCAATGCAGTTGTCATGGGGACCTCTTCTCAACTATGTGGCCAGGCTTGATGACAAGGATTTGGAGGAATCAAACAGGTCTAATTTCATTCTTTCTCCCATTTCCTTTTTTTTCCCTATTTTATATCTTTTAGACAACAATATAAAATAAGATATTTATCATAATATTTTAACAAAATATGAAAATGCATAATAATATTGGAGCAGCTTAGCTCAAAAGATCAAAAAGCAGCTAGAGGATGGTTTATACTTTGAAGCAACGGAGTCGTGGATGGAAATCCAATCAATGCTTAGCTCCAAGACCAATTCAGTGGTAAATTAATGTTATATACTATTAGCGTGTGTGTATATATACACATGTATGCATGTGTGTGAATTAATATATATATATATATATATATATATATATATATAATTTTTT
>NW_010969548.1:858229-878901 GCF_000463585.1 Tarenaya hassleriana | reverse complement strand
TATATATATATATATATATATATATATACACACACACACACTCTTACCCGATAGATTGATGATTTTTTTATTTTTAAATTAGATGGGGAGGCAGTTCGAATGCTGTTTTTACCGTGATGCAAGGTGATTTCATGAGACCTAGGATCGATGAGGTATATCATCAACTTTTTAAATTTTACCGAAAATATTTAACGGTTTTTAAATACTAATTTATCGATTTTTTGTCTGTTGATTATGTTATGCATGTGGATGTTAAAAGTTAAAAAAATGGAAATTTAGGAATTTATGATTTTTTTTTGTCGATGGGTAATCCTGAAATTGGTTTTTTTTGGGCGATTTAGTAAACTTTGTATTTAATAATTGGGGGTGGCAGGTAAATGAACTTCTTGCCAAAGGGGTGAATGTGACCATCTACAATGGGCAAGTAAGATTATATATATATATATATATATATATATATATATATATATGATCTCCACATCATGGGCACACACACACACACATACATATATAATGTTATATTGTCGTCATTTGTGGTTGTAGCTTGATGTGATCTGTTCAACAAGAGGAGTGGAAGCATGGCTTCACAAGCTCAAGTAAAAACATACTTTCACAACACTCAAAAATCTATGAATATACATTATGAAATTATATATATATATATAGCCATATATATGACAAATAAATTATTTTTTGTAATATATGATGATGAGGCAATGTAGGTGGGAAGGGTTACAAGAATTCAGGAGAATGGACAGAGAACCGATATTTTGTGGAGATGATAATAAAGCGACAAGAGGCTTCACCAAATCGCATAAAAATCTCAGCTTCTACTGGATTCTTGGAGCTGGCCATTTTGTAAGTATTACCAAAAAAAAAAAACATATCCCTTTTTAAATACTTTCACTAATTATATTTTAATACTCTTACTACATTTTTCAAATCATGTTTTAATACACCACAATTTTTTTTTACTAATTATTCGATACGATTTTTTTATTAGATAGTTAAACGAAAAACAATTTAAGATTTAAAATGTGTTGGTAAGAAATTGAGATTTTAGATCACATGAAAAGAATAGCTAATACTAAAAAGTCATATTCATCATTATGAAATTCATATAGTTTCATCATTTGCTTACTAAAAGACACTATAATTGTTGACTAAAGCATTTATAACACAATCATTACTCATCATTATGTCATGTGAACCCGCTTTGTTTTTTAAATAAAAGGCTTAGAAAAGCAGATAAAGTCCTTCATTAAAAAGATTTTTTTTTATCATTTGTATTTTCATTAACGGTCGAATAACTCTTGATTTTTTTTGTAACCCATATGAAATATAGTTATGAAATCTGAGCCTTAGGTGAAATTAGTTACAAACAGCAAACAAATAATCTATTTTTGTAACCTATATTATTTAGTACGGGTTTTAGATGAAATTACATACAGAAATATGCGTTATAGTACCAATAGAAAAGAAAACTTATTTTACCAAACAGCAAACAAATAATCTATCTTATTAGAAGTAACAAAAATGAAAATGGTGAATCCAAATAACAATTGTTTACATGAAATAGACACTTGTTCTAATGATGATATTTCGGGAAAAAATTAATCTAACAATTTCTTTTAAAGAGGGCAGTATACATTTATAGTACTAAGTATAAAACCTTATAAAATAATATCGGTTATCAATCATTCACACAGTAACGTGCTATTTATTTTTTTTTTTAAAAAGATCATACTATTTATGTGTATTATATGGGTGTATGTAAAGGCTTTGCGTGCACGTAAACACCGAAATAAATGGTAAAAATGGTAAAACGTCAGAGATAAAAAAAATCGCATGCATTTAATGCGTGAAAGCACAAGACCTGTGTCAGACAATTGAGTGGCCTTTCCTGTCTGTCCCCTTACGATATTTTTTTTGTCCTGAATTATAATTGGATTAGAGTATTATAATATAATTTATGTATTAATTATTAAATATTTTGTTGTTAATAATAATAATGATTGTAATAAAAAAACACAGGTGCCAGTGGATGAACCTTGTGTGGCATTGAAAATGGTGGAGGAGATTACAAAGTCACCGAGCACCATCTCATGAACTTCATGACGTTTATGTGTCTGTAATTGATCTCTCACCCATTGATTTGATTTGTTTTTTTTCAGACAAACGTACTGAGACGGAGTTTGTAATAATAATATTATAAGATTTTACCAATGTCTTATTTTTTAATTTTGAAATTTCATTCGGTCTGATTAAGTAAGTAAAAAAATCGATCTGATTGGATAATGATACTGTCTTGTATACCGAAAACAAAAAGGATAAATAAGTCATTGGAAGATATGATCACAATAAACAGTAAACACCCCGATCGCTTCAACAAAAAAATTAATAAATTTTTACACAAGATATTAAAGTTATATATATATATATATATACTTATGGATATACACTTGGCTAGTAACTTAATTAATTAATATACACTAAGACATTTTTTTTAATTTGGATTCGTATCCAGCAGAAGTTAGCTAGGGTTCACATAATTACTCAAAATTTAAGTATGCGTGTAAATATGATTTTGTTTGTTGGAGTTACGAAGTGGCTGAAAACAACTTCAATATATATACACACACGAAGTGATTCGGGGTATTTTTTTATATATAGAGAGTATAAGAGGGTATATATGTAATATCATGTATATATAATTAGGGTTATCTACTTGAAAATGGTCAATGTCTCGTTTTTTTTACGATAAATCCACTTGAAAATGGTACATAAAATGATTTTAAAACCTTTTTTTCAAGTTAGTTGAATTTCAAAATTTTTTTAGTGATATTTTCTATTAATGGAAACGTTGAGACCAAAGATGATCATTTCGAGTTTCGGTTTGATTATATTCGGATTAGGTTATCTAGATTATAGAAAAATGATAACCGTTTAGTTTTTACATAAACTTCAATTGGATTCGGTTTGATTATTTTTCGATTCGGTTTTGATAAAAAAAAAATCATTTTTCAAAAAAATTATCGATTTTTCAATTATTTTTTCTATTCGATTCGGTTTCGTTTTTTTTCAGATTTAAAAAAATCATAACCGTTTAGTTTTGATATCGGGTTTGACTCGGATACAGTTATATCTTATTCGGTTCGGTTTAATTATTCGGTTAATACCGGAATGGACACCCCTAGTTGAGACCCACTACAAAATGAGCATATAAAATTCCACAAATTTCGTAGCTTTCAATTTATAGAAAAGAAACTTAATATTTCAATATTCCCCACGAAGATACATTGCCATTTTTTTTCGGACACTTGATGGAGAAAAATGTATTACAAAGCCGATGTGTTTCACTGTACAAAACCTCGAGAGTCTTACACTACACCACATTATATATGTGTATATATATGTCTCACCAACGACAAGGTTCCAAGAGAAGAGCTAATCCATTTTACACCAATCAGTAGAAAGAAGAAACCAACAGAGTGGAGGCTTCTAGAAGTTTCTAGAGAGATCTACGATTCGATCTTCTCCAGAACTTCCAACCGCACCTTCCTCTTCCAACCTTTCATCGCCGCAACTAGATTTACTAACCCCGCAATCTGGCTTTTCGTGTATTCCTGCACGCCACAGAGAGGAAAAAAAACTCGACTTTCGATCAAATCCGGTTAAGCAAATCAATTTAATTTAATCGTTCCGGTTTAGGTATAAAACCGAAGATGTTTTTGGTTACCGGATGAGCTCTTGCCCAGTGGACGTATTCTGTCTCCGGTAAATAATACGCCTGCGGAAAAAAACCCGAGACGATATGATATTCGGTTAAGCATACATACATAACGAATCGCCCGAGGTCTAGTGAAATTGCATGCACTTACCTTGATAAAGGTCTCGACGATTTGGAGCTTCGGCTTCACGTTCACCGGAACAAAATGCTGAAGCCCGTTAATCAGAACCTATGATCAAATTTCTCGAGCTCATTCAACTAGCAGAATGTATCATCTTGTTTTGATTAAAAACATTGCTAGTGATCTCTAACACGTTACTAACGTTATCTATCGATACATTACAGAGAAAAATAAGCGTATCGTCTTGTGAAATTACGTGAAACTAAAATGTGGCTAATTCATAATTTCATATATACATTTTCGAGGATACTTGACTGATTTATGCTTGTCTCAGGTGAAGAACGGAACCATAAGGCCGGACAAAGGATGGAGGAAAGGGTTACCTGGAGATCCAATGACATGAGAGCACGCCCTTCGTCGGTGCATCTCTTTACTCGTGATAAACCTTCTACCAGCGTTTCCGAAACTATTTCAACTCCACATTCCAGCAGGAGATTTTGTACCTTAGGGGGGAAAAGTTGTAAAAAAAACGACATAAATTTCCCCATGGATTGTTCACGCATCAAAACATGTTCAGTTCATTTACCACCAGGTAAGAATGTGCTCTTCTTTATAAGCATATTGAGAAGAAAACTTATTTTCCCGAAATTTTTTTATGCCCTTTTTTTTTTCAATGCAGACAACAGTGGGGATCCTCCTAGGTTTACATTTCCATCTACTAGTTGATAAATAAGGAAATTGGTCACACCATGGCTCAGTGGTGAGTCTAAACTCTATGTAAAAGATCTATCAAGATTTGCAAAGTCGGATTCCAAGAATTTGATGAGGTTGGGTCAAAGGGTCCTTTACCTCCTGATGAATACCCCCATGGGCAAGCCGTGTTTTGTAGTGTTTGAATTCTCCAAGCATCAAATCAACGTACCTGTACATCGAAGAACTCATCACAGTTGTGACAATGGTGATGTAATCCCTGGCCAGACAAGACAGGAACTGATAGATAGAATCTAGTTTTTAAAGGATCAGCCCTGTAACGGATATAGCTAAATCTGGATTCGGCAATTGAATAGGTTTGCAAATAGAAACCATGCACAACATGAGTACTCCTAATACTTGTGAAGAAAGCGGCATACGAATCTGTGAATTGTTGGCAGAATGGATTAAAGGGCATATGAGAAAGAAACAAACCCATTATGCTCCATTCCAAGCTCCTTGACTTCCCATTTAGAATTAGCAATTCGATCGACATATCTGCAAAAAAACATTGAAGGTGAATGAACATACGTCCGAAATCATGAGAAAAGCACTAATATGAGAGAGATCCTGGTCACACTTTACAGCTAGGAGATGATATATATTTTCATCTGACCTAGTTTTGATGAAGTAATCGGTAAAAATGGGGACAAAGAAGGAAGAGAGAGGAGACAGGTTCAATCCATTTTAACTAAATTCCTTTGGAAGGAATCTCTAAAAGCAATTGAGGATTTACCCATTAACATGGAGCAGTATCTTTGCAGTTGTCCTGTGTATGTGCTCCGTTAGAGCAGGTACGGAATCGACCTGAGGAAATCATTCAATAAGAGTACAAAGTCTATAAAAGTGGCTCATACTAACTGGATCTTCATGATGTACAGATATGAGAAATAGTGTAAATGTATTTGAACCATCACCATATCAGTCAAACAGATAAGTAACACATATCCTCATGTAATTTCTTTCCACCACAATCAAAACATCAGAAAAAGAGGAATGTACCAGTTGACCAAAGAAGTCTTCAACCACAGCTCCATTTCTCGACATAAGCATTGATTGGAGATGAGCCTTTGATTTATGCAATATCCGGGCAACAAGAGATATAGTCTCTGCAGCAGCACATCTTTCCTGCGGGTAATGATCATGCGGCGCATAAGCCTCGTATTACACAACCATGGCATGATGAGGAAGAATGCTAACCATGCTTCTCAGACAGAGCAGAATACAGAGAGGGGAAGAAAATAACAGAAATTTAATCAGGATAAGCAAACACTGGACCAAAAACCATCTGACTTATAGTTTTCTTCACACAAGGCATGAAGCAAAACCAAAAATCCATTTGATACCTTGAGACCGAAAGACGTGCCCAATAAGTGACCAGAAATGATGTTAAGGGGATTTGAAGGTGTCACATCACTAAGACTATGGACTGCATGAGGAAAGCCCGGTAAAGAAGATGAAGATGGTGATAACCGAGGTTTTATCCACTGCTCACAATCTTGTGATATTCGAGTTAAGCTGCTCTTCAGCCGATCTGTGCATTCAGAAACCACAATTAACTTTTGTTTGTTGAACAAAACGAGTTACTCAGATATCCTAGCATATGTTAGATTTACATTCATGGCGATGGCACTCAGCCTTAGCAATGCAAACAAAGAAAAGTATTTAAACAGAACGATCACTCACGGTTGAGATAGTCAGAAAAACCTTTTCCACTGGGGCTTTCTTGACCAAATATTTCAAATACGAAATAGAAAAAAACCCCAAACAATTGGCATATTCCCTGCAAAAATTCACGCAATTGGAGGAGTTGGTTTAGAAAAGATACTTGGAACAATTATTCCCAAGGTTTGCACAAAATCATAGAGGGTACTATGGGGAATACCTTAAAGAACTCGACATTAACTATTTCCAGTTTCTGCATAAGCCTTGCATACTTATCCATTGACCTAACACATAAAAGTACAGTTAACATGCATGCACGGCAAATAGGGAAATGAAAAGGTTATGATTTAATTTTGTCAAACTGCATACCTTAGTAGACAAAGAGAAGATCCTGTTTGAGCTGTAAAATCATCATTGGTACTCAGATGGGAAGACAGACTTCTTGAATGACCATGTTTAAAGCTTCGGCTAGGAAGCTGACTATCCTCATCGATGAAGTCAGCAAGAAGGTCCTCATTTTCATCTTCTGAAACAGGACTAACTCCATTCACGCGCCTTACATCTCTCTGATCTGGAGATACACTATCCTCAAGCGTGCTATCATTTACTTCACGATCTCCAGAAGCAACTCCACTATACAAAGAGTCATCTTGACCCTCTCTATAGCAAGTTAACTTTGCTGAAAAGGGGTTTCCACTTTTCAGCCAATAAGAGAATCCACCTCTGTTGGCACTCTGAGCAACTGAGTTATTTGACATATTATTAAGCTGTAGAAAACTGGAAGAAGCAGAGGCACCACGAGAAGAAATAATCAGTGGAGCTCCATCCCCCACAAGACCAGTAAAATTAATAGCTTGCACAGTATCAGGTGGCAATTTAGTCCAAGTCTCCTTCTCCAAAACCATTTTAAGCGCCTGAAAGAGGGAAAAATAGGACAACTTTACTGCAGGGTATTACATAGGAGAGGTGATGCACGAAAAGAATAGGAGACACTGTAGTATTGATAATGTTGGCCCAGCGGATACTGTAAAGCTGGACTTACATGCATGCTTTGCCTATGAAATGAACTGAAATAAGTTTCGCATACACCCTTTAGCTTCTTCCTAAATTCAACTGCTTCAAATCCACAGAATGCTTCCCCGGCAAGGATGAAGATGTTCAGGTCTTCGTAATTTTTCAAGAACTGATGAATACTTGTTGAAGAACCAACAGGGGAAGAAAGCAAAACTGACACACGACTGGTTGTAAGTTGCCAGAGATTTCTGCGTCCTCTCTGAAGGGTTTCTGACACAAAAGCTGCACCTTCTTTTCGTAGATGATACCATGGCGACTCACTGGTCGACACTGCATCTCTAGAATCCCTACCTTCACTTATTCCACTGTCAGATTTTAGCTGCACTGAACTGGAGGTTCCAGTTCCATCAGTCGGAGACAAGGTTGAGAGCTCTTCTACAGAAACTATACCAGAAGGTCTGGAACTTGATTCTGAGGCTGAACAGAGAGCATCTTGAGGGCTGTTAGAATTTCCTGTCACTAAATTCACATTTTGAGTTGCACCCAAACTTGTGGTGATCAAATCTTCTACCTGTTCCAGTTTAGAAATATGACCTTTAGAAATTGAAGATCAATAAGATCAATTCCGTAGAATTCGTTTATGATATTCAAGTAGGAGATGTGAATACAAATCCAACAACACTAAAAACAAACAACATAGGTAGTTACAAGAACCCTACCAAAGTAACAAACGATATTTGATATTAACTGAGAAAATGGAATCTACCTTCTTTTCCGGTTCGAAACTCATTATCTCGTGGAACGAACACATCAACCGAAATAACACATCAAGTGTTCTCAAAAGACAATGCCTAAACTTGGATTCAGGTATCTGAAGACATAGATCGCTGTAGGTAAATCTGAAAAGAAAGTAAGGTTATATCAGCAAGTATCGTACTTGAATACTGAGACAGATACCAGCAACTAAGATTACAGAGCATACCTAGTATTTTGCATGGCAGCACCATTGTCCTGCAAAAATAACTGGTTATCTACATGGAATACGTAAATAAAAGTTCCAATCATCTATTTATTTCAATACATTTTCAAGTCAGGTATGCAGTAAAAGGCCAGCAAAAAGCATTGTTACGTGAGGTACGAACTCAGGCCATGACATAGGAAAGGTAGCATCTAAGAATTCAAAGCAATTAAGATACAAATCCATACAAAATGCAGGCACCCATATCTTAAACATAATTATGTTCTCTATGAAAGCAAACTTATGAATAAATACTTCTTCTTCAAGCGTACCCGAAAATAACATAAAAGAAACTAGTAAATACAGAACTTGACCTTATCTGTGCTGAAGCATAAGTCATGACATGATTCTGTTCACAATATTACATTAGTCAAATGTACTTGTTCGAACAAAAACAGAAAACTAAATTGTGTTTCGAAAGACACATGCTATGACTATGTCCCCTATTTTACTATCGTTAGACTAAGAATTGACTGCTTAAATCTCAACATTTCTATGTAGAGATTGATGATAGAGTATGAGTAACAACAATCAAAATTGTATATCCCTCAGAAAGGTCATAGCATCTATCTATCCAAGAATAAATGACTTACAACTCAAATCAAACAACAAAAACTAATTAACCACATCTTGCACATGCAACAATTGAATATCGTGCTAACATACCTCTTGAGCAATGGCCTTCAGTACAGAATGGGTTTCTGAAATAACTTCCTGCATAAAAAAGCTTTGTATCTTCTCCGCAAGCCCAGAGACATCACCGATCAGTGCATAAGCATCAAGTACCTAAAAGTATAAGTATGCAAACAAGTGAGACTCATCTCTGAACTAGATTCTATCTCTTTCTACTTGCAAGAAATCATCTAAGAGAACTCAAGCAAAATAGAGGAATGTTATCAGACGGTAAGAGCCACAAAGCTCTTTTCTTCCAAAGAAGTCGAAAATAAGATGAGAGCTAAACAAATTTAACATGCAGCATTAGTTGGTTTACTAACCGTTAGATACCTCTCTTCTTTGAACTCCTGGCAAACTCCTAATAACAATGAATCCAGTTTGTGAAGAGTTCTTCCTAGCCAAACCTTTAAAAGAGTTGACGAAGTTTAACTGAGAAAGAGTTGACAATCACAAAGACAAGATTTGGCTATGAAAAATCTATATTCACCTCAACCCCATGGGTCATTTCTTGGATTGCTGAAAATTCAGAAAGACTATCAAGCAGCTGCAAGTACTCAGATAGAACTTGAAATGCCTACACAATCATGGAACACATTGTGGTTTCCTGTGAGTTCCCATAGGAAAATAGTATCACCATAATATTTTATGAAAAGACACAGTAAGGTACAACAGAAAGCGAAGAGAGGAGGACAACCTTGCAATAGTTGCCTTCCTCGACGAGGGCTTCAAGAGTTAATCGCATGTCTCTTGCATGACAAAGCTCAGTTAATATAGGAAGCATGTCCTGCAAGCGAAGACAATAAAACAATCTTGCTGCTCTAATTACATGTTATCCAGGGAGGCAAATAGGTATGACATACAAAAAAAGTCTCAACATCATAGACAGAAATCAGAACCAACAAGAACTCAGGAACTTGCTCATCAATTAACATTACACAGCAGATTTGAATCTAAAAGTACTAGCCATATAAAAATAGGACTTTCAGCAGGGAAGACAAAAAGCATGAAATGTCCAAGTAAACTGAAACAATTTGCAGAGCCAATGTCTGGAAAGTGGAAACAGAAGAGGAACTTACCAGAAGGGCTTGCTTCCTTTTAGAATGAGTGTTTACAATGAGATCTCTAGACACCTCGTTAACTGATGAAGTCAAATGCCTTCTTCCATTCTGTCAATAACATTAAAACAGCCACAATCAAAGTCATACTAGCAACAGGAAAAATATAAGTGGAAGCCACCAATACATTGCTCTTAATTCCGGCTAGAGATCATACATATCCTTACCTTGCAGATGACATTTGCAATCTTCAAATCTCTTTCCAATTCTCTAACCAAATTCATCCCCTTCACTGACCAAAAGTGAATATCAATATTCACAAAGGCTAATGATCCTCTCAGTCAACATGGGTTCACTTTAGCGGAACACAATAAGTCTTTTTTAATTTAGGAGCATGCGTGAATATCTTACTTACCCAAACCCAGTTTGATTAATATACACAGTGCAAACACCATGGTTACAGATGGAAACTATAGAAGATGTGAGGTTTATCAAGAGCACTTACCCATTACTTCATGATGCTCCATAACATGATGGGACAGATTTTCTGCTACTCTATCCAGCTGTGCCAGCCTTATGGTAGCCTGCGCAGCCAGAAAAAATTTCCAAACATTTATCTTGAAAAGCAGTTTCTAGAAAACAACAGAGCCTTTCTGTACAGACAGCGGAAACCCTTTCGAATATTTCTTTACTTCCGTATCTTTATTCTATTAAGATAACTGCAGCAATTTTGATTGGGCAAATATTGGCAACGAGTTAAGTAGAAGAATTAATGTAATACCCTGAAAAGGAAAATCAGGTAGTTGAGAGGGGGAACAATAAAATAGTACCTGCTTCTCAAAATAAGCATGATCATTCTCATCATCTGGCACATTCTCCAAAACATGCCTTACTGGATCAAAGTCCTACACGAGAAACAAATGATGAATTAACTTGTGACTTAGAGATGAAACGAAAGAATCCCTCCCAATACCATCAATACCAAAATACACCAGACAGATAGTACACAGATAAAAACACCTCCTCATAGAATCCTTCTTCAATCTCATCAACTTCTTGAGGGGGAGGACCACGTCCATATATGGAGCTCAGTTCATTAGAGCTTGAAGAGATACCCTGATCGGGATGCAGCCCTGCCAAAGCACGAGCAACAGCAGCTGCAGCAGCAGCACGGGCTGGAATCTACACAATACTTTGGTGATAAATTCTCATTATTCTCAAATATCCCATCGAATTGAAAAGCCATACGCTTTCATCTTTCAGAGTCTCATTAGAAGATTACTTCATTTATCAGTAAAAGAGGCATTCACTTAAAACAAGTGGCAATTTAAGTCATGATCAGAATTTCTTCCTCTGAAACTTGGGCAGCGAATAGAGCATAAGATGTGAGGATAGATAATAACTGTTTTCTCCACTAATCGCACCAATCAGAGGAACACGATAAAATCATCCAAACCAGTCAAGTTAGCAGCTGCAAGACCGAGTGACAGGACAGCAGTTAACTTGCTCAAATTTCAAACACAGAACTCAACAGAACGAAGCCTAAACTCTGCAAATCCTAAAACCGACACTCATGGGCATCTCCCTGTGCACATTTCCTCACCAACCAAACAGACAGAAGAGGAAAAATCAGAACAAGTTTACCTCAGGACGGTCCGAGGAAGAAGGAGAAGGCAAAAGTCCAAGCGATCTCGCGGACTTAACGGAGCTGATGATCTTTTCGCCGACCTTAGACAAATCCATCTCACCTCCTTGGGACAACAAGAAAGGAACCAAGAAGAAAACCCTAGAACTAGAGCTCCCGAAGCCTTCAGCACCAAACTCGCTCAGATCCCCGCCATTGAACAGAAACGGATTCCCCAAAACTGTGCCGAATGGGAAGAGATTGGGCTGCATCTCATCTCATCTCAACAGGAGATTTCCAGATCAATCCGATCCATCCACCACCATCGGGAACCGAAGTGAGAGTGAATGCCGATTCCAGGAAAGTCCGATCAGCCAAAAGGTCCCGTGAAAGATTTCCCCTACAAGCAACAGTGGAGTCTTGTCGTGTTATCCCCAAGTGCTACGAGAGTAGTAATGACAAGAACAGATCTTCGGTCGTGTCCTTTTTTTTTTTATTTGGAACCAGAGCTTCCTGTCTCGAGTGCGTTTCCCGTTCTTAACGGTCTGTTTGGTTGCCGAGAAAACTCGGGAAGAAAATTCACTACCCTGCTTTTGCAACCTTTTTGAATTATCGGATCATCAGATTTGAATTATCCGATCATCGGATTTGGATTGGAATTTCTATATATCTCTTTAGGACGGCATGGTAATTATTAAATATGTTTGTAGATTTTATATTTCAGAACTAGTTTTTTAAAAAATAAATTAAATTGTTTGCATTAATTATTTAAAATCTGTTATGGATTATCATTTTAAATCCTTACGAATTATTTTTCATTATATTTATTATAAAATAATTAAGAATTATTTTAATATGATAATTATTATCTTTTGTTGTAGACAACTATTAATATAATTTAAACTTAAAAACTATTTATTTTTGAGATTCTATATACCTTTACATCTCTAATTTTTTTTATACGATTCTGTATAAGTATACATTCGCGAATTGGTGAAAAATCGCATATCTTAATTTTATTTATTTTTTATTCAATGTTTCGATTCAAGACAGAGATGCAAAAATGTTTATATTTAGTGTGTGATTGTTAAAAAAAAAGATCAATATTATATGAATTAATTAATGCATTTTTATGTCTATCTGTATTTACACGTTATTCTCACAACAAATTTCTATCACTATTATTCCGTGTCACGAATGCATAATAAATAAAAATAAAAGCTCAAACTATTATCTTTTCATTATTGTCATTACAAAAAAAAAACGAATCGCGTATTGTAATATATAATACCTCGATACTGAAAAGAAAATAAAGTGGAGGAATATACCAAATTGCCCCTACAGCAAAATGTCATTTTCTTCCTTGGTTACAATATGAAATGTGTGTGCTCCCAAACATCACGTCTCTATCCAAACAAGAAAAGGTCAAAAAAGGAAATGCCTAAAAACATAAATTAGAAAGGCGGTGTGTCTCACACATGGCACCTTTTCTTTGTCGCCTTCCAAATAATTAATTAGCTTAATTTTCCTGATTAACAGGATAATTAATTTAACCGTAATCGATTAATCGTACCTGAACTTGGCTTTGGCTTCATCCCTCGACAACAATAATATATATTTTTTTCTGTTAAGAGTTCATTCAGAGAAAAAAAAAACATTTCGAAGGAACGAGCGATCACCGGGTACGAGGCAGATCTGGTGCTGATCGGCCAATCTAACTGCGTTGCCGGAGAGTCGCTGTGAAGTGGTAATGGCGACGATTCCGCCGGAGAACGGCGTCGAAGGAGACGACGAGAGGGAAGAGGAGGAAGAAGAAGAAGAGACGGAGGGTGAAGACGAGGAGGAAGAGGAGGAGGAGGAGCCGAGGCTAAAGTATCAGCGGATGGGCGGGAACGTGCCGGCGTTGCTGTCGAACGACGCCGCCTCGTGCATCGCCGTGGCGGAGCGGATGATCGCGCTTGGTACGCACGCCGGGCCGGTTTATATCCTCGATTTTTTGGGGAATCAGGTGAAATTTCAATCATTTCAGTGCTTGATTGCGGAATTTCGGAGTACTAGTTGAGTCCTAAGCTCGTTAATTTGGAAATTAAGATTGGAATTTGCTTGGGATTGCTTGAATTTATTGTGCACTCGTGCTTCTTGGCGACAAATTGAGCTCATTAGGTGGTTATGTGTGTCTTCTTTGTATTTTCTTCGGGAACTGTTCGTATTAGTACTTTTGAGGTGGTTGCTTAGCTGTAACGTTGTCCAGAAGAGGGAATATGTAAATGTTTTGTGCTAGTGATACATGTAGTTGCTGGTCATGTTCTTGTGTTTCGGGTTCAATTTTGAAATTTGTGGTAATTATGTTCGTTCAGGTTAAAGAATTCCGTGCTCACACTTCCCCGGTTAATGACCTTAGCTTTGACATAGAAGGAGAGTATATTGGAAGCTGTTCAGATGATGGGTCTGTTGTTATAAATAGCCTTTTCACTGATGAGAAGCTGAGGTTTGATTATCATCGCCCGATGAAGGCCATTTCCTTGGACCCAGAGTATACAAAGAAGCAATCAAGGAGATTTGTAGCTGGTGGCTTGGCTGGTCATTTGTATCTCAATAGCAAGAAATGGTTAGGTTACAAAGACCAGGTTGGTAATAGTATGGGTAAATCTGTACTGTGGGAAAAATTTGAAATTTCTTACAGAATTAATCAAGGCTAACCTTGTAGGTGCTGCATTCTGGGGAGGGCCCAATTCATGCTGTGAAATGGAGAGGAAGTCTCATTGCTTGGGCTAATGATTCCGGTGTTAAAGTTTATGATGCTGCCAAAGATCAGCGTGTTACATTTATTGAGAGACCACGGGGAAGCCCTCGTCCTGAGGTTTTGCTCCCTCACTTGGTTTGGCAGGTTTGTTTCAACACTTCGTATTATCTTGTTGACTTTTCTGACTTTTTAAATAACTCCGGGATTGAGTTCATAAACAGCTGCACGGGTGGTTTAAGGAATTTTTTGTTGTCAGGATGACACTCTTCTGGTGATTGGTTGGGGAACATCTGTTAAAATTGCATCAATAAAATCAGATCAACAAAAGGCTGCAAACGGAACATATCGGCATATACAGATGTCTAGCCTAAACCAGGTGGATATAGTGGCATCTTTTCAGACCAGCTATTATATTTCAGGGATTGCTCCCTTTGGCGATTCTCTAGTTATTCTTGCTTACATACCCGTTGAAGAAGATGGAGAGAAGGAACGTGCTAGCAGCATGTTACCACGTCAGGTACTTCGTCCTTGTTGGTTGTTGTACTACTTTTGGCAAAGTATGAACTTATTTCGGCCATCCTTCTATTCCTTCAAGACACTTGTTGAATTTATAATTTTAAATAATCCAGGGAAATGCCCAGCGGCCTGAAGTGCGCATAGTATCATGGAATAATGATGAACTTACCACAGATGCTCTTCCTGTACATGGCTTTGAACATTACAAGGCAAAAGACTATACCCTTGCGCATGCTCCTTTCTCAGGTCGTGATTTTGTTTGCAGAAGTAAATTGCTTTGTAGGGAAGAGGTGCTACTGTAAAATACTTATTCGATCATTTCCATGTGAGTGTAGGTAGCAGCTATGCTGGGGGACAGTGGGCAGCTGGTGATGAACCACTATATTACATTGTTTCTCCCAAGGATGTTGTAATTGCAAAACCTAGGTTGATTTTTGTTATCATCTATTCCTTTGTGTATGTTGTTCTAGTGATTTGTCATCGGAGTTTGGGGTTCCTAACTTATTCTGGATTGTTAGGGATGCTGAAGATCACATTAACTGGCTTTTGCAACATGGGTTCCATGAGAAAGCATTAGCAGCTGCTGAAGCTGGTCAAGGACATAGCGAACTACTTGATGAGGTACTTAGGAAAAGAAAGACGTGGTAGCATCTTTTATTTAACATATCCAACATCTCTGTTCATTCTTTTGTGCACCCCATCCTGCACGAAAATGGTCTGGAATGTTAAGTAAAGGGTGTGCTTGTTTTTACTTTCAAATATATGCAATATAAAGACAATCTTAGTCTGATGGTCCTTGATCCATTCAGTTAAGTGTCTTCAGTTTAGGTGTTTTAAGAGGCTAGCATCTTCAGTTTATGTGTTTAAGAGGCTAGCTGGTCTTGTAGGGCCAAATTCATCCATAGATTTTTTTGGTCGCAGCATGTCATCAGGACTTTAATAGAAAAATGCAGCACTTGGGGAGCATAAACAACCTTATAGTGTTACCACATCAGCTTCTTGTGTCTCATGGCGTTTTAATTTGCTTTAAGTTCTTTATATGTGTAGGTGGGTTCTCGGTATCTTGATCATTTGATTGTGGAGAGAAAATATGCTGAAGCGGCTTCTTTATGTCCCAAAGTGTTGCGAGGATCTGCCTCGGCCTGGGAGAGGTTTGAACTAATCAATACCTTTTTTTTTTTGGCTTTTTGTTGT
The DNA here is from genome assembly GCF_000463585.1 of Tarenaya hassleriana. NCBI lineage: Eukaryota > Viridiplantae > Streptophyta > Magnoliopsida > Brassicales > Cleomaceae > Tarenaya > Tarenaya hassleriana. The sequence continues at coordinate 862,796 of NW_010969548.1, read as the reverse complement.
TGTTGTTGTTAAAATTTTTTATGGAATATTTCTCGCCAGATGGGTTTTCCATTTTGCGCAACTGCGTCAACTGCCTGTCCTTGTTCCATACATGCCTACGGATAACCCGAAGCTGCGTGACACTGCATATGAGGTTTGTATATACAACGCTTTTCCTATGCATTTTTTTTTCTACTTTTCGTTTTAATGACGTCTTCTTTCTTTCCCCATGCCTCAGAGATTGATATGGCTTTTTTCTTTATGCTACAGGTTGCTCTAGTAGCAATGGCAACCAACAGTTCATATCACAAGGAGCTTTTGTCCACTGTTAAATCTTGGCCACGTGCAATATATTCTGCTTTGCCTGTTATCTCTGCAATAGAGCCTCAGCTGAACACATCTTCTATGACTGATGCCCTGAAAGAGGTCAGAATGAGACCAAAGCTTGTTATCTGCACATAAAAGCTTATTATATTTTAAAGATTTGGAGTTGTTTCATTATTTAATATTTCAGGCACTGGCGGAGTTGTATGTGATTGATGGACAATATGAGAAGGCCTTTTCGCTCTATGCTGATGTAAGCCTACTATTAGAGACACAATTATGCATTTCATGCTTTCCTTCTTGACCTGGTCTTATATCAACCTTTTTATATGTCTATAGTCCCCTTACATGCGCCTTTACCTTTTTACAGCTTCTCAAACCAGAAGTGTTTGATTTCATTGAGAAGTATAGCTTGCATGAGGCAATTCGTGGGAAGGTATAGGTCTCTTTCCTCAGTCAACATTTTAAAGCACAACTAAGTTGGCTTTTCCTTTATGATGAAAAGTTTCTTAATCATCCTTATCTTATTTGTGGCTTAGTGAGTCACATGATCTCTTATCTTACAGATTCTATCTTTTAAGTCTTTCTATCTTTGGATCACACAAACCCTTAATATATATTTCCTGGGCTTAACCTGTGTGAAGTTTATTTTTGCTTTAAGTGTATGGAACTTTTCTAATTCAGACTGCATAAGCCCCTACATCAATATGTTTGTGACCCTTTTATTCGCAGATGCGTTAAAGTGTGTTGGAGGTTTATGTATGCACAGTGTCTCTTCTGTGATGCAATTTTCTTGCTTATTGTCATATAACTGGTGGACTCTTGTTTCTTATCCATAATTTGTAGGTTGTCCAGTTGATGATGCTCGATTGCAAGCGTGCTGTTGCGTTATTTATCCAAAATAAGGATTTGATTTCTCCATCTGAAGTTGTTTCTCAGATTCTGAAAGCTGGCAAAAAGTGTGATTCACGATATTACTTGTATTTATATCTGCACGCATTATTTGAAGTCAGTCCAGATGCTGGGAAGGAGTTTCATGACATGCAGGTATGGGTAGTCAAAATCAGTTTACGAAATAACTGTGCTCTTCCTCTTCTTGATCAGCGACTGCTTTTGTGGTCTATCCTCCTTCAGGTTGAACTTTATGCGGATTATGATACTAAGATGCTGCTTCTGTTCCTCCGTAGCAGTCAACATTACACATTGGAAAAGGTACTATGTTAAGAGATTTGGATAAAACGAACTCTCTCGGACTGTTTATGATGAATAACATGATCCAATGAAATTAAATGTCAGGCATATGAAATTTGCGTCAGGGAAGATCTTTTGAAGGAGCAAGTGTTTGTGTTGGGGAGAATGGGAAAAGCGAAACAAGCTCTTGCTGTCATCATTAATAAACTGGGGGACATAGAAGAGGTACTGTGTTAGGACTCATGTTCGCCAGCCCTCTTTAGCTAATGTTCTGATGGATATGATTTTTTAATAACACAACTAACTAACTAACGATACGTAAGAATTGAACAATCCTGTGCAGGCCGTGGAATTTGTGTCCATGCAGCATGATGATGATCTCTGGGAAGAGCTGATCAAACAATGTCTGAACAAACCCGAGATGGTAAAGACACTTTGCTCAAATTGTCTCAGTTTCAGGAAATTCATGTACTTAATGTTGTTTTTCCCACTTTGTCCCAATTTGCAGGTGGGCTTGCTATTGGAACACACAGTTGGGAACCTTGATCCTCTCTACATTGTAAATATGGTCCCAAATGGCTTGGAGATACCTCGGTTAGTTTAACAAGTAGCTTGCATGCATAACTTCTCTCTACTTCCGAGTTTTTTTTTCTTTTTTTGAGTTACAATGATCGTTTTTTTTTATGTAATGTCACTCTTGCATAGACAAACTTTTCGTTACAACGAATCATATCCAACACGAGATGGCCTCATGTAGCAATCGGTTTAGTCAAAGCATAATGCTTCCTGATATTTGTTTCTTCTTCTGCTTTCAGACTGAGGGATCGTTTGGTAAAAATCATAACAGATTACAGAACAGAGACGTCGCTTAGACACGGCTGCAACGACATTCTCAAGGTACACAGCTCACTCTCTCTTCATCTCTCTTCGTGACACCGACGGCGTCTTTTTTAGGAAATCTGAACAGCTAAGCAATTGATTATGTGAATAACGCAGACCGACATTGTGAATCTTCTCGTCAAGTGTTTCAACGAGGCGAGACGAGGGGTGTGTCTAAGCAACGAAGAAGATGATTCCCGTGCGAAGAGAGAAAGCAGCAGAAACAGTTCGTTTTCCCAGAGAAGAACGGATAAATCTCCGAGCCTAAGAATGACGGAAATCAAGTCCAAGACCCGAGGAGACACCCGTTGTTGCATTTGCTTTGACCCCGTCTCCATACGCGGCGCCTCGGTTGTCATATTCTTCTGCTGCCATGCTTACCACATGACTTGCCTCACCGACGCAGCGTTTAGCAACGGCATCAAGAATTCATCCTCAGCTTCCAAGGGCTCGGGATTCGATTACGGGTACGATCACGAGGACGAGGATAAGGATGACGATGGGGACGAGGAAGATACGGGTCGGCCACGGTTGCGGTGTATTTTGTGTACTACGGCTGCTGCTGCGTCTGCGAGGTAGCCCGACCATTCTCTTTGTGTATTTGTGTGTGTATTTTTTTTTTTTTTTTTTTTTTTTTTGAAGAAAGTTCTTGTAACCTCCTTAAGTCCATAGCCAAAACGAGAGGAGACTGAGAGAAAAGTGAAGTGAGATTTTGATTGGACCTGTAAGCTAAGACTGGCGTTTTAAATTATCCATGTGATTTAATTTTTTATGGTTTGAACCACAGTGTGTGAAATATTTGTCTCTTTTTTGTGAAACATTAAGGTATTCTTTTTTCTCTTGATCGTATTTCTGCCCAACGATTCCGTTTATGTTCTGAAATTGGATACATTCATTTTCATATATATATATATATTGTATTTGTATATTTTGAGTACATATGATTGGCCAAGCGGATCTATCCAAACCAATTTAATACCCTTCCCCTGTTTCAATTTGGGTCTGCTCTCATCTCTCTGGGAAAATAAACCGAAAACCGGGTCAAAAAGCTTAAACCAAACATTGGAATTAAGGATCACCGGTTTATCCACAACCAGATTCGGTTCGCCTTTTATTTTCCGGTTAGCCTTTAACCACTATGTATAATGTATGTTTACATATGTATATGCACCCTCGCACGATATTCGTGCCTACAACGGCTTTTTGCCCAGTAGGGTTTTAAGGGGTCTCGGCGAAAAATCTGATCTTCGAAAATGGCATTGGCGACGAGACTGAATCGTATCCTTAAGCAGCATCAGAGTACTGTCTCAGTTCTCCCATTTCGAAACCCGAATCAAGGGCTCTTCCTTGCCCATGGCGAGAATCTCAGTCCTCACGTTTCACAAGTTCCGGCTCTTCTATCCTCCACTCGCTCTTTCCTCGATTTCTATAAGGTAGGGGTTAAACTGAAGTTGAATATGCTTTTCCGTTTGATTCCGGCGGAAACATGAAAAACTATAGCTTCAGATGTCAGAGAGATACTGACTTTTGGTGGGTGGTGTTTTGATTTGGCTTTTGGCAGCTTGGGAACAAGAAAGCCATTGAAGAAGAACGTGCTAGACTGTAAGCTTCGCTTCCTTTAGCTCTTTGCTTATTTTGGAATTAGACTGGGATTCAGGATTGAAGACTCGTAACATTTGGGCATATTGATGGGTTTACAATTTTTTTTTTTTGTTGAATTGATGGGTTTACAATTTACTGTCGCTTTCGAGATTTTGTGTGAGTGAACCAGAAGTTAATCAGTTGTATTCGATGTGATTTAGGACAGTAAGGATGAGATGACTCGCGGGTACTTCATGGATATGAAAGAATATGGCATACATGGTGGTAAGGTAATGATGCCTCCAGTATGAAAAGATCGGAGTTCAAGGTGGATTGTTTTCATCAACTACTGCTTGAACCGTAGAAATCGTTTCGTTTGGTAATGCGGGTTTTCCAATTCATTTTGTATTCTAAAGACCCGTTTTCCAATTCATTTTGTACTTGGTGATGGGCGATTTCGGTCCTGTTGGGTATTAGGTGAGGTATCTCTTTCTCATGTTCCTTAGCTGTTAATTTTTACGGTTTTTGCAGGTAGCAGCAGCAAATAAGACTCTAATTCCTGAAGCATTAGCAGCTGCTGAAGCTGGTCAAGGACATAGCGAACTACTTTATG
>NW_010969548.1:825876-858099 GCF_000463585.1 Tarenaya hassleriana | reverse complement strand
TTCCTGCTGTGGCAGCGATGAAATTCCCGGTATTAGCAGTGACTTACCCGAGTGGCAAAACTTTCAAGTTGCCTGTTACGTCAAACAGCAATGAAGTTCAAACAGAAAGCTCAACTGTTCCTAAAGCATCACTAGTGTGCCTATCTTTTCGAGCAAGCTCTAAGGTTTAGCTTATTCTACTGTTCTTAATCACGTTTTGAATGGATATGAAAAAATGGCTTGTTTACCCTTTAATCTGGAAATCGATTTGCAAAACTCCATGATAATATGTTATGCATATCCTGCTCACATGGCGCTCCGAGCATAGTCTGTTAAGGTTATATCGATCTGTACAGTTACAGTGTTCTCACTCCTCGAGCTATAAACTACAAGAAATTGTCTAATTTTAGCTGCTGTGTCATGGTTGTTCATTTTCTTTGATAGGATATGATCGACTCTTGGAGGACACCATTTCTTGAATCATTCAGCAATTCAAAAGATGTTCACTTTTATGAGGTACTGATCCTGCATCATTGTTTTCAATTTACTCTCTGGTCAGATTGCTACCACACACACATATAAGATCGGTTGCCTCTTTTTCCAATTCTCATCAACTTTATTGTGCAAACCTAGGTTTCATTTATTGACAAATGGCTGCTGTGCTTGAGCCCTGTCAAATATCTGCTTCTCCGTGTCTTGCGAAACCCAAAGAACAACGAGAGCACTGCTCTCCAGACGCAGAATGCTTATTCATTTGGCAACCATTATTACTTTAGGAAACAACTTAGAATTCTGAACCTTCTCACTGGGTACAGAAAAAATCTCCACTTCATCAGTTTTTAAGAGTAGTACTGGAATGCATTTTAACTTTACCAATCTGATTTGCTACACAAACTGTTGTTTATGCACAGGTATGTTTTCTTACTTGACAAATGTGGGAGAATAAGATGGCAAGGTGTCGGAAAACCGACCCCGGAGGAAGTATCTTCTCTTCTCTCTTGCACGTCACTTCTTCTGGAAGCTCAGTGAGAGGTAATCAATGAAACTGATCTCTTGCCTCAAACTTTACCTTTCTAAGTAGGAGTGTTTTCCAAAAGAACCCTTCCACCTTTTATTGTGCAAGTTACCGACCTATCCATACAGTTTGCGGAGAACTTTCAAGTTTTGTCCTGGTATCGGTAAATGTTGCCAAAAGAACCTCGCACCTTTTAAGTCTTTAGGGATCTTAGGAGTTGGAGGAGGTTTAGGGTTTAAAATCAAGATTCTTTTGTCAGCATTTACTTCGGATCCATCGGGAACGAAGCAACTTCCTCCTTCCGCTTTCATCTATATTTTGCCTATCCAAATGATTGATGCATCTAAGGATGCAAGTGGTAGTGACTGAATCTAACGCTTTGTTTTTCCTCCTACAATGATGTCTCCTGCAGAATAAGCTCTTGATGTTGAGACACCATAGACGCCAGAGTTCAAGAATTTCTTAAGGTCTGTCTGCTCTCTCTCTGGATGACGTTGGACAATAAGAGATCACACTCTATTCAGTGCTTTATGCCTTCTCTCTCACAAACCCACCATCCATCCAGAGGTTTTCTCCATTTTCTAGCCTGTGCTCTCCTCTCTCTCTCTCTCTCTCTCTCTCTCTCGTTTTTGGATTCTTCTGGTCTAGTGTGATGGTTTAAGACAGCATATCAAGTAATAGAGAACCACTCTCCTCCCAAGTTTATGTCTTCGAACACTTGTAATAAAAAAAAAAATCTATGCGATGGGGCAGACAGAGAGTTCAGTTGAAGAAGAACCACGTATCTGTTCTTGTGGTGTTTATATGAAGATATAAGATAATATCTCCCCTCTTTTGGACATTATCTCACAAACCCAGAGATCCATGCTATATATTTTGAACTTTTGTTTTAAATTTGATAAACATTGGTTTATCTTTTTTTATTATTATTAGTATTATTAGATGGCTTCTGGAGTCGATAGCTTGTAATCAAACCGGTCCAAATAACAAACCCGTAATATAATGTATTAATTTAATTACTAAATAACAAGTCACATTTTTTATTTTAAGATTTAAAAAGTTATAAATAAAACGACGTAAAAGCTTTCTTCTATCACGATATATCAGAAAGGAAGCTACAGGCGAATATTTTCACAGCTCTCTAAAGCTGCAGAACCAGAAACGGAGGTTGCTGATAAGCCGAGATAGATTTCGGGGAATGGCGGAGAGTTCTCCGGCGGGATTTATCTTCGCAGCGGTGCTGTTGCATGCTACGGTAGTGATTGGCGGTTTTCCGGCGGTTCTGAAGCTGGAGAGGTTGATTCCGGCGAGTCATGAGCTCGATCTGAGTCAACTCAGAGCTCGTGACGCAGCTCGCCATGGCAGGTTGCTGCAGAGTCCTGCAAGTGGAGTGGTTGATTTTTCGGTCGACGGAGATCCGCAACTCTTTGGGTAAAAGAACTTCTGCATCTCGAAACTCTAGTTGCTGTATTTGAGTTTTTTACGATTTGCATTTCGAGTTTCGATCTCCGATAGCGGTCCTAGTCCTAGGCCTCTGGACTCGAATTTCTGATATGAATGCAGACAAATTGGAATCGATCGGAAATTTTGCTTGCTGCATAGGGTGTTGATTCTCGAGATTGTGCAGCATTCAAGTTGCCCTCTTGATCCATTTCTCAAGTTTGGATCACATATGAAGAAAATGAAGAATTTATTTTCATTGATGTACTTTGTTTGAATCCGGACTCTGTTACGCACGTATCCAAGATTCTCCCGACTATAGGGTAGCTAAGGGTCTGTTTAATTAATCTATCTTTGTCTCATTTGTAGAGTCTTTCATTAGTAGGTTCCCTCGTACTTGCCAATTATGAACCAACACAGTGATATCATATGTACTCATGAGTCATACCTATCTGCGATGTTCTTCTGGTGAACTTGAATGAAAAAAGACATTCAAGGAAATTGGTCAATGTTCTTCTCAAACTGAACTATTGTCACAAACTTTGGAAAAGTAAGCGGAACTTGATGAGAATTGTGTGATTGTGAGTAACTTTTCTTTTTCCTTCTGTTTCAGATTTCGTCAAGTTTGATATGATTTTACTTCTTCTCCTCTCCTTTTGTTATTTCATTATTGATGCTTTTGTTGCAGACTCTACTACACAAAGGTTAAACTAGGGACACCCCCAAGAGAATTCAGTGTGCAAATTGACACGGGAAGTGATGTTTTATGGGTTAGCTGCAATTCCTGTAACGGCTGCCCCAAGAACAGTGAACTTCAAGTATATTTTCTTTCCAACTTTCCTTGATAGCATTTCCATTTGCTCAAAAGTTTTCTTGAACGTGTCTTTGTAGAGATTTATCTATAATAAGATCAATCACTTGGGTTGGTTTTATTTTGTAGTTCTTTGGTTTTCCAGATTAAGCTAAGTTTTCTTTGATCCCGTCTTTGGGTTTCCAGATTCAGCTAAGTTTCTTTGATCCCGGGGCCTCATCCTCAGCTTTATTGGTTTCATGTTCAGACAGGAGATGTTCGTCGACTCTGCAATCAGAATCTGGCTGTTCTCCGAACAATCTCTGTTCCTACACATTTCAGTATGGCGATGGAAGCGGCACTTCTGGGTACTATGTTGCAGATTTCATGTCCTTTAATATGGTTGTCACCAGTACGCTGAGTCTAAACTCATCAGCTCCTGTTGTCTTCGGGTAAGCTAGCAGCACTGATCAATCTACTTTTTCTCTTCTTTCATGGTATGTTTTGTCCATCTTGCATGATAATCATGATTCCTCGGTGAATAGAAAACAAAATTCCTTCTTTTCTCTTAATTGTATTGAAGTACAAAACATGGTAATTGTGAACTTATGGTATAGGACTTCTGAGTTTGTAACAAGCAACAACAGTTCAATTGAGAGATTAGCTGCTCATTTTATCATAACATTATCATGAAGTTTTCTTCGTCATAAAATGTATGGGATTAGAATATGAGCTTAAAATCTAACTCTCGCCTAATATGTTTCATAATTTATGATGAAACAGGTGTAGCAACTTGCAGACTGGGGGTTTGCAGAAGCCTGACAAAGCAGTGGATGGTATATTTGGGTTAGGCAGGGGGCGCTTATCAATAGTTTCACAGCTTTCTTCACAGGGACTTGCACCCCAAGTATTCTCCCACTGTCTGAAGGGTGATAGAAGCGGTGGAGGTATAATGGTTCTAGGCCAGATTGAGCGACCGGATACCGTTTATACTCCTCTTGTTCCATCACAGTATGATCTCAACCCTTCAATTTGCTCATCTCCCATTATTTACTGAGAAATAGAAAATCCAAAATCTGTTATATGGTGAAAATAGAAACATCAATTAAATAAAATTTGAAGGTACTACCAGTCACAATGAAACAGCCTTCCACGTTGTGGTGGAAGCTGTCCACTATGAGTTTTCTAAGAGTATAAATTCCAGGATCTAAGTGGCAAGATAGAAGTGTTGGATTCATGATAAATCATAGGTTTCTTTGTCTTTTCCCATCCTATTCTTGTGTGGGAACCATATCAAGATATCCAGACGTTTCAGTAAAACATAATGGTGCTCCTTTAGCTTGACAAAAGAAAGTTAAAATACTTATATCAAATTAATGTATCAGAATATGCTGAAAAATTTTCAGGCCTCATTACAATGTGGACCTGCAGACCATTTCTGTGAATGGTCAGGTATTACCGATTGATCCATCTGTTTTTGCGCTAGCCACCAGTGAAGGAACAATAATTGATACAGGAACAACGCTTGCTTATCTTCCTGAAGAAGCGTATGATCCGTTTCTGCAAGCTGTAAGTCCTTTTCTTCCTCTTTCTAGTTTTGTGGCTGGTTAACCTGATCTTATTCACCTTATAGCAAAGAAAACACATATTTCTTCAACATGCAGATTACCAACTCTGTTTCACAAAATGCTCGTTCTATTATCCACGATAGTCACCAATGTTACGATATCGGGTCCAGGTTCAGTTGCTCTATCTATACTTGCAGACACATGCATATATACACTCTAAAATTTCATGTTCCTGGTGTTTAGTGTCAAAAGATTTGATTTCCTGTGACAGTGCTGTGGATGTTTTCCCTCAAGTTACCTTGAATTTCGCTGGTGGTGCACTCATGGTCTTAAAACCTGGGGATTACCTTCAGTACGTCTCCAATGTAAGAAAATTCATATTTGCCAGTTTTGTATTTAAAAAATTGTTATGACCTATCCTCTTTGTCACAAGCATTTGTGTTTTACAGATTATCAAGAAATAGTTATTAACTGCCCTACGTAATACATAGTGTATCTGAATCAAACTAAAACCAGAAAAGAGGTCAAATGAGAAATGCGGTTGTCTGCATTACCTTGGACTGGATGTTTGTAGACGTTTGCCTGAAATGGGAACCATACAAGTGATTTTGTAAATGCTCACTCACAGTTGCAATTGAAATTATATGATTCTTATGCAACATTGTTATTCTCTCATAATTATTGTAACAATACTACATATGTTTTCATGATTGTTTCTCTTATAAGCTTTGTATTCCATTATTCTCTGCGTAGTAAGGTCAAATTAAAAACCTTTTATATCTGTTTGTACTTTTCTCCTCAGGGAGTCAGTCCAGTATGGTGCATTGGTTTCCTCAAAATGCCGGGACATCGAATAACAATTCTAGGGGGTACTGAATCGAATAACCGTCCTTCCATCGAATCAATCGAGATGGTGTGATTTTAACTGCTTTTCTTTGTGCTGGATTGTGTTGCAGACCTGGTTCTTAAAGACAGAGTCGTTATCTACGACCTTGTTCATCAGCGAATTGGATGGGCAGACTACGACTGTGAGTGTTTGATTTTTACAGTTTTTGGGTTAAAACTATTGGAATCCAGTTCTCAAACTGCTTTGAATATTTTAGCCGTAATCTATATCCGTGGTACATGTAATCTTTACTTATATCTAAGATGATAGAAAAATGTTGTTCTATACATGGTGTAAAATATGATAGAATCGTATCAAATAGCTGGATAGTATATCGACATATCTTATCTTCTAGGACGAACAAACAGACCTTCGGTGTTTGCTATTGTGGGGTTTGATGGACCAGTTGGTTAGAAATGCGAGTAGAAAAATGGAAAAAGAAAAGGAGCAAATCTAGTTTGGATTATAACCAAGGAAAAGGCGAAAGGGGCAAGTGCGGGCAATGATATTCTATATATATCAGCAGGAGAGTTGAACCTCGGATGGAAAATTGCAGGCTCGTTAGGCGTGAATGTTTCAGCGGCAAGAGGAGGCCGAAGCAACGGAATTATGAACTCGAGGGAATGGGGAGAGAACAGTTCCGAGACTTGTGGTGGACAACAAGTCCTAGCAACAACTCTGCTAGCTTTGCTTTTCCATGTGATAATGTATTGCTCTCTTGGACTTTTCAGTTTTTGTAGCACTTTGTAGCGTGTGTATGTGCCTATATATATTATGGTCCAGGGAGAACGATTATTAGGTCAGAAAAATATTAGGAGTATGTGAGTATCTATGTATTTGACTCCTAAACAGATGTAGACTACTAATGATTCATACTTCAATTGCCTTTTGAGTTGATTTATGGATCTCGCAGAAAACTGCTTAAGCCCGATAAGCATCTTCCTATTGTCGTAGATGGGAATTCCTTTGCCAGTGGTAGCCCATTTTGTTCTCCTGACAGAAGTGAAACAGCCAAGGTTTAAGCTCCATGGCCTTCCATCCATCCATCCATCCATCCCTGTTCATGAAATTTGTTGGATCTTTTTTGGTGATGGTAACGTATCCAGAGATTTTCATTCTTATAGACACAATTGTTTTTATGAGACTAATGTTTATAAAAGGATCCACTCAATATGCAAAAATATTTTCTAAATTTTGTAAGGAAAAAAAAAAGTCAAAAAAGAAACCTCATTACATTTACTGTGTTCACCCACCATTCATCATAATCCAAGTGCAAGTTCCCAAAAGTAAACTCAATGATAAAACTCTATGGACTCTGCTCTTCTCTCTTCCCAGTTCGCAAAGTCCATAGAATCCTAGTAAAAAGGGAAAAGGCCAACATTGTTTTTCTCTCTAAGGAAAGGGACCAAGCAGTGCTTCTTCAAGAGCGAGTACCTTTTTAGGAGTCTCTTCCTCCTCATCTGAGCCATCCATGCTCATCTGCCCAAGAAGATGGCAACTAAGATTTACATATGTCATTGCAAATATATCACAAGTAAAAAAATAAACACCGATAAACTCTCGTTGGTTTACGGAATCATACTCCGAATGAAACTAAAACTGTTTTCCGCTTCTACAACGTTGAAACTTGCTTATCAATTCGATATCTAGTTTCAATCACCTCATTCAAACCCCAAGAACACAGACAAAAGTTGGCACTTTTTTTAATACACACAATCGCGGCTGAAAACGCGCAGGCTGGTTGAAAGAGACCCGTCTTTATCTCTTCTTTTTGCCGCCTTTGCCAGACTTTGAAGATGTTCCAGCATTGGAAGAACTCGACTGTGCTTCCTGTTTCTTTACTCTTCCATGATGTCTCGGTACCAACTCCGCGATTTGCTGCATCAGTTGCTTCCCTGCAAACACACGAAAGTAAGCAACTCGGTGAAAACTCAGAAATTTGTGCAAACGAGCCGTCAATCAACACACAAAGATATTCATGGATATCATACAGTTCATTCCAGCCTTCAGGGACTGGCAACATAGATGCAACATGTCTAGATCAATACATTCTGAGAACTACAAGAAATTTGGAAAATTCACTCGACTCCATATCAAGCTATATGTATATATCATTCAAAATATCATGCAGCATACACAAGATAAAGATGTTATACGTTCTTCACTCAGGCACAACTTGAAATCCCATTTCACCAAATTTCCAAGTAATAACAAGCATTAATGAAATGAGAGAAATCTTGCAATCAACACATATATTACATATAGCTCAATCCACAAAATAGGATCCTGCATTAAAACACAAGTAAGCACAATCACCTAAGAACTTAGAGATATCAAAGCATGAACCATCATGCAGCATACACAAGGATAAGAGATATGATATTAGATTATTTCTGCATATGATGACCTGTGTATCAGTCTTGCCCTGTCTCTGAGTCTATGAACAATTTTATGACCTATGAAGGGTCCGTACTATGACGACATGAGATTTACAAAAGAAAAAAACAAAATGGTAAATGTTTCACCAGATGCAACATTCAATATCCAAATTTTGTTTTGACTCACATGGACAAAACTCCAGAAAAAGTCACGAGAAATTATGAGTTGCGAGAAGGGATGACAATGGTTCTCAAATACAAGACATCAGGGAAAAGACAGATCTCGAATGTTTTCTGAACAAACGATGGCATACTATTATATTCCATCAGGCACACAAACTTGCTAGCACAGATTGATCAATCAACCCAATAAAGCCAAATTAGACACACACCAAAAAAGGATAGAGCTTACGATTGTGGTTTGGATCACATGTAAATTGATTGACACAAGAAAGCTAAAACACTCACTAATCAAAAAGAGATAATAAACACATGGAATAGAACTGATATTTATGTTCATCAGTTCCAATACAATCAGGCAAACAAAGTATCAAGTTCATTTAGTGGATTGCTAGGGTCGGCAATGCGAAGGAAACATAAAACAGAAAATGCACCAAAGCTGTAGCGCAAAGCTAAGAAGAGAAGCACAGAAACTAATACGCATGCGCATCACAAGAAGATGGTGGCGTCCTTACTCGAAGTAATGGCTGGATTACACAGAGTGCCATCTTCCCTTTTCAACTGAACTCTCACTCTCCCTCGTTGCATGAAATCACGGGGATACGCCTTGTCAAGCTGGAGGCAAAAAAAAATCTCTCAAATCACTCCACAATGTGCTACAAAAGGGCATAGCAGTTCAGATGAAAATAAGCAATGGAAGAACCTCAATTGCGGAAGGGATTTTCAAATGGTTGCAGCAATCGCTGATCTCGAGGCATGTAGGGTTCTCACAGGCTTTACCCAAGCTGATCCTCCTCCCCTCAGCCACCGTCTTCTTCGAATTGATATAAACTGGGTACAGTATTACCCATTTCTTAATGGGCATTCCGGGATCCATCTACATGTCACAACCCCCAGGAAAAATAAACAAAAATCACAATATAATCCCGAATCTTTAGTATTGCTCTTATTCAAAAGAAAAAGAATGGATTCATTGTCTCAGAACTGCTTAATTGTCTCACAGACAACCTCCAACCAATTCAACCTCACAGAAATCCGAACAAAACACTATAGAATCCAGAAACAAACCATCTAGAATTCATCCATATAAAAAAATCTCATGAATACATTCACAATTTGGGAACATCTAGGCGAAAAACGAGTAGAAGCACCAGAGATAGAAATTACAAAGAAGAGATCACCGGAATTGTTCGATTAGGTTAACGAAAACAACAATAACATCACCTCGAAACAGAGCAGATAAGATGTGGATCTCGAAGGACAATTTAGACGCTAGCGTTTGATTTGGAGAAGTAAATCCGATCAATCTGGCGAGTTCTGTATAACTTCGCCAAATCACAGAAAAAAGACTTCTCGAGGAGAGAGGAATTTAGGGATTCGGATTAAACCGAAACATTTTAAGTTTGCTGTAACCGGTTCTGTTCAAGCCGGTTTAATTCCGAATTCGCTAACCCGGTATAATTAAAAAAACAAGAGACCCTAATTTTGTCGATTTAATTTTAAACACAAGGATCGAGTTAAAAAAGAATATGCAGAAAAAAAAACAAAAAAAAAAACAAATCCATTTAAAAGACAAAACCAAAGTGACAAGTGACCAAATTTATGTTTTTTTTATTGAAAACTTGCGAATTCATTGTTGGAATATTTTTTTTTATGAAAAACTGAAACCGAATAAAAACGAACCAAATTAATAGCTCTTCGGTTTCGTATAGGAAAAACCGAATCTTAAATGCAAACGAAACCTAAGACTAACAGAAGTACACCATAAAAAAGGAAAAACATACTTTAACCACGCATTATATCAAAAATACATTTACTTTCCTATTCTTACTTCAACACAAATACATTTACTTTGCTATTCTTACTTCAACACATATCTTTCTCCAGTTGACCATGTCACCCATGATATAATGTAGTCACATTTTAATTTTATTGATTATAACATTAAATTTATAGTGATCTCACTACTTTGTTATTCTTACTTCAACACATATCTTTCTCCAATTGACCATGTCACCCATGATATAATGTGATCACATTTTAATTTTATTGATTATAGCATTAAATTTATGGTGATCTCACTAATTCATTATGTTCATATATTGTATATCTTACTAATTATTTGATTAATACATCATAAATTTACTAATTATTTGATTAATATATCATAAATTTAACACTGAGTAATAACATTGAGTAATAAGATCAGTATATACACTATATTTTGGATCACATGATCACGACTAGAAACATGATCACGACTAGAAAAAGAGACATGTGTTGAAATAGAATGAAATAGAAATAGCAAATAAGAATATTTTTGATAATGATCCCTTAACCATAATATCAAAAACAAATTTGACAAAATATATTTCGGCGTTTTTTTTTCAGTTAAGAGAAAATATTCAACCGCCAAAAACACAAGTCATTTACACACCAGACCCAAAACATAATTAGATATTGTATTTGCATTCACAAATGCATCCAATCCGCCAGAAGAGAATATCCCCCCATCCACCAAAAAACGCAAATCAACAGTAAAACATGACATCTTTCACGTTCTCCTTGATGGCCGGCAGCGGCCTGACCTCGGCCGTGGCAGTGCTCCTGCTCCGACCACTCGTAGAAGCTCCATCCGACATCTCCCCCTCGATATAATACCGAGCCCTGAAGGCGGCCAGGTGGGCATAGTAGGCCGGAGGCACTGCAGGTTTCAACAAAAAGAAAACCCGCGACACATTATTTGTCTCACTCGAAAGCAAAAAGGAAGGAGTGTGGATAAGAGAAGAGTGTCATTAGCATTGACTACTTACCGATTGAGACAGACCTTGTGCACCTTGCGTACCTAAATAAGATGTTTTATGATTCGTCAGATGAGTTAAGGAAAAAACATGAAGATTAAGTTTCAGACAAGGGAGACCGCTTACGTGTAGCAGAGGTTGTTGGTTAGCATCTGCAACGCGTCGGCCGTAAACCTGTTCTCGTCGTGAAGGACGTGGTAATGTGCGGGTCGACTCGTTCCCTTCGAAGAAATATTTCCCCGTCAAAACCCCGTTTCAGACACAACTAGAAAGAAGGAACAAAAGAAAAACACTGTCCCTTTCTCACCTTGATTCCTGCATGGCTGTTTAAGTAGAAATCAAACTCTGTCGGGTGACAGATCTTTGTGTCCACCACAGTACCTACGAACAGCATATATTATGAGTTAGGATACAAGAGCGTCTCTCTTTGATATAAGAAGACCTAATTCTAAAAGGAACAATGATGAAGACCTGGTAAGATGTTGCCGCTCTTGTCAGTCTGGCTACGATTCCCATGTTCAGCGGGGAAGAGACGAGTGTTGTGACGTTTCTGAACGACGATAAACGTAACACGAGGCAGATACCCTTCTTGCAGCGAGTTACAAGCCTACAAAAATGCCGCAACTGACTAAAGCATATCTTTCGAATCAATAAAACACCTAAGGATCCGAAAGCAAAATCACCTGACGAATGGCATCCATCTCATGTAGCAGAACTTGGTTAAACTGTCCTTCACTAACTCCATCACTAATACACAGAAATATTGTGAGAAAAATGTAATACACGTATTGGCATCTACCAAAGACCAACAAGAACACATACCGGAAGAATATGATCCGGTCAGGCTTCTGCCCTGTCGACTTCCTAAACGCGATGAAAAGTTCCCTGCAGTCACAAAGAAATCCAGAATGTAAGGCTGCTCGGACATTGTCATGATTCGTGTTATCTCTGCATTCACGACCAAGAACAAAGACAGTGACGTTATTACTACCTTATCATACCAGAATGGACCCACCCACGCTGAGGATCATTAACAAGTCTGTACAGATCCTGGATGATCTCCTCCCTATGTGCCTGAGCAGAGACCAATCCTCTGTATTTAGTGACCTCGGGCCAGTCCATCGAGCCTACAACCTACACAAAGAAAGCTTATCTGTTTGTATAACAGTACAAGAAGACCAATTTAAATGAGCAGAGGCACCTACAGCTGCGATAGAAGGGCTCGAGTCTTCTCCAGGCGACGGGTGAGTCACATCCGCACCAAGGATTATGGTGGGTCGATCAGTAACGTAAGGGATATTTCTCCGAATGGCATCTTGCAGAACTGTATTGCGCCCACCGGCCTGAAATCCCAATTTGGCTCAGAGTTATAGTTTCCAAAAGCTAAAAGCTAACGTGTAGAACACGAGAATGAAAACATTCAGACCTTAACATTGATCTTCAATGCCACATTTTCCATGTATTGCTTGCTGAGTTTATAAACTTGATTCGGTTTGCAGCATTGTGAGACGATCCCCAGTTCAGTCTCACATATCCTTTTGATCTTCCCTGTGAAGAGAGGTCTCAGAGAAATTAATAGTGCCCTAGTAAGTTTTATATGAGAAACAACAATGACTATTAACCCACCATACGATCCAGATACGTCGGGTAAGATTACTATCAACAGCTGGAGGGGTTTTGCAGTTGTCTTCTTGTGTATCTCTACAAGTGCGGCTTCGATTTGTTGAGGACGACCAGCCGAAAAGGCGACAGCTGGTTCGGGATTAAATTGCTAACCAAACGAGCAAAAGAAAAGTCATAGACATCACGGTAAGTAAAGCATCTGCAATGACTATCAGAATTTGGAAGTGTGTATCAAGACCATACCATTCCTTTGCTGACACACATGCCAATCAGTTGGTGGCAGAACTCATGAAGCAAACCTTGATCGACCCGTGTAGAGAAGTTCACACAAGTCCATGAAGCCACTCTCGCACCCAAGACCATTTTCTAGAGACAAAACCAGATTGAATACGACAATTCAAAGAGCCACAAATATGATTGCAAAAACAAGCTAAGAGAGAAATGCTTTGCAGTAACAAAAGGCAGTATTCTTACCTTGTCAATCATGTTCCACTGACCAAGTCTAGGATCCACCGTCTTCTCTTTCCCAGTGTCATGATACTTGAGCTGAGAATAGAAATGGAGACAAGTTTAGGAACCCAACTTATTAAGCAATCCATCATATTCACACACAATAAAAACGATTACCATAGGTGGGGGCAAAACACGAGCCTCGACGACAGCTAGCTGTTCTTTCACTTGAAGTCCAAACTCCTTACTCACAAGCTTGTTTTTGATGTGGCTATTCTCGGTGACCATCTAACAAGAATACAAAAGGATCCATCCTCGTCAAAGCGAACATGAACGGTATTAAGTAGAAAGCGCAAAACTATCTACAACAGTTATGCAAGACAAATTCTAACCTTTTTTACATCTCTCTCTCTATCAACTGGACGTTGGCAAGTAGCGCCCAACATGGCAGTTACCTGCCGCTCATTGAGCCTTTTAGTGTATCGTTGACCTTCAGCGATTCTACAAAGCTGAAAAACGAGAATATGCAGATATCTCAGACAAAACGACCGGGAACAATGACAGTAAATATTACATCACATCCCCAAAGAACCTACTTCCATCGGAAAATATGCAGGCTTCGAGTCGCTTCCAGATTGAAGTGCAGGTAAAGCAGGGTATTTAACTCTGTAATTGTATTTCTCAAGGAAATACTGAACCACAGTCACATTCTTGCCACTTTCAAGAGTAAAGCTGAAACGGCAAAGAAAAAGCTGTATCAGCTACATTGCAACTAATATGTGCCAACTCCACATCTGGTCAATATGATCCAAAGAGAAGAAAGTTAACTTCACCTTAGTTGGCTTATAGGGCAATTGGAAACACTGGTAATCTTCTTGGTTATAGAGTAACCACAGTGTCCCAATTCCACCTTTATAGACCTCAAGATTTTTTTGACCTGGAAACCCAAAGATGGTTGTATGGTAAGATCAAGGCAAAGGGCTTCAAATAATATACAATTGAATGGGAAAACCAAGAACAAGCAATACTAAGCTTCAAAAAAATGATAAACACAACTATCTATTCAAATATCATATACATCAATTTTGTCACTCAGTGATATAATTTCAGTTAATAATTCCAACAACTTCAACGGTATACAACTGCACTACCTTAACACGGTTCATGTCAGAAAGCGGTCTGCTGAAGTCCCTTATGTTCAAGTGCTTGCTCACAAAGTCAGTGACAAGGACTGGCTCATAGAACGGCCTTGCGGAAACATCTGTATAATCTCGAAAGGAAGAAATCCAGCTGTATCAGAAAAAGCACACAACAGAAGGCGATATGATGGTACAAAAAGATATGTCTTACCAATATTAAGGGACAGACCCATCTGTGTCAATCGGAGGCTTTGATAGTATCCTCTCCAATATTCAACACCGTCGGCGAGAGCACCTTTTTGTCCCAAGGAAGGATGGAAAAAGGACCTGCCCACAGTGACATAGCTGCAAAACAAATCACGATATCACTTAACTGAGAAAATTTCACAAAACATAAATTCAAGCATCTCAAATATTAGAAGAAGCAATATTGAAGCTTCTTACTGTCTCGCTGGAGTTGTTCGAAGTACAACATCGAGAACTTGAACAGTTTCATGCGGAGCATCCCTCTGTTTCCCACGTAAAAACTGCTGCAAATGATACAGATCCGGTCTTGATGCCATTTTCATAACAACCTTGAACTGTCGCTCCTTCCTGAAAAAGAAGGATCACATTACATACATACAATGAATGTCTGCGAATATGATGACACCCAACAAAAAGCCATATACAATCACATTACCTTGAAGATGATGATTTAGCACCCTTTTCATTGTTCTGCAGCTTAACCACGAATTCCTTCGACTCAAAGGGAAGAGCCCCTGCGGTGTAGACACTCTTCATGCCATCATAAGCGAGTAATTTGCCACCCAGCAGCGATTCTCCATAGATGTGGCAAAGTTCAGCCACCACATCTCGGTTAACTTTCTTCGATATGACCTCAGGTGAAATTGCCACCTATTGCATGGATCCAACAAGGCAAACATAAATTTTCCGTAAGAACAACAATGGCAAACAAAACCAACTTCCATGTGAAAAACATTCGACTCAAAAACTTCACTTTAGAAAAATAAAAAGTGCAAACAAAATCGAGTCAACGTCAAAATGCTAACACAAGGAACAAAAGCATTACAACAAACAAAAAGAGACAAAGGTCAAGGTGGCATTCTTATAAAATATTAACATTTGTATAGGAAAATAGATATGTTTGCGCATTAAAAAATGTTGTGGAAACAACAAATGATTATTTCATAAATATGTGTTTGCTTTCCGAGACAAATATACTTGGATACAGGAGAATGTGTAAAATACAGAACAAGAACAAGAACAACAAAATACATAAACTGAAACGTTGTTTAGCAAAAGCAGGGTAAGATGATTCATACGTATGTCTAAAGAAAACAAAGAGGGGATTTCCAGGCTTACATCGTAGTGGCAGAGATCTCTATCGGCCATCTCCACCAGAAAATGGTTCGCGCGGACGGTGACCTTTCTACCCACCGTTCCGAACCCAGGTCGTGCCGCCAGTACCACCGCTTTCGAAGACGCCGGCGGCAGCTCCGACGTCCCTGGCTTCGGCTCGATGTGAGCCTTCTCCGATAACTCACGACTCAGAGTCGAAGTCGATGCAGGCGGAGGAAGCGTCGATGCACCCGTCGAAGCCGATGAAGAACTCGCCGCCGGTGAATGACTCGTCGCCTGTGAAGCACTCGCCGCCGTCTGAGTCGGAGTCAGAGTCGGAGTCGGATTCGGAGAAGGCGTCGAGACACTGGTGACGCTTTCACGGCCCCTCCCACCGCGGGAAGCAGAGGCGACTCCACGGCCGCCAGAGCCGCGAAGCCCCGGCCATGCAGGATCCCCGCCGGAAGAAGACTGACCAGAACGCCGCCCACCGCCACGTTGGGACATTATCTCCGATGACAAGGAAAATGAAAATGAAAAGGATTCAGATAAACTCAGAGAGAAGAGAGCAGAATCACGTCCGTGTTCGTGTCCGTGTGAGTGCCGGCTTATAAGGATGGTGGACTCTAATACGCATTTTACTAGTATGCCATTATTTTGTTTTGACGAATTTACCCTTATTATTAGTGGCTTTTGAATTCCTTTAATTAGTTAATTGAGACATCAATTATTCTTTTTTCAAATTTATTTAAATCTGTCATTTATGGTAAAATTTTATTTATTATGACACACCCATTTTTTTATTATTATTAAAAAAAATTACTTTCTATATAATACACGCATATAAAATATTATATTCTTTACCATAGTGCTATAAATAGTAAAACGAAATTTATCTATTATAGTTATTTCCAAATTATTTATAAAATCTAAAATACAAAATTTATTAATATCTAATAAGAATCTGAATAATAATATTTATACGATCCAATCTAAACCTTATTTTCTGTTTGGCTTTGCATTCATCTATGTTTTTATATTCATTATTTTCTCTTTAATTTTTCATTCTTTTTTTATGATTTATTTTACTGATGCAAAATTCAAACTTTATCTAAATCAGAATTTATTGGGATACTAATTAGCGCTGCATAATCCGAACGAGTAAAAAGAGGGTATTATGGTAAATGACTAGGAGAAAATGGTAGAAAACTGAAACGGTTTGTATCCGGACGTGACAGGATATATATTTTATTTATTTCTAAAATGCGCTTGAAATTTTGGTATCGTGACACGTGTCTTGTAATGAAGAACGCCCCGTCAGAAATCCTACTCTAGAGACTGCATGTACTCAAGACCGTCTGCAGACGCCGTTCTCGTGGCTAAATCAACGGCCCATTCTCCATTTTGTCGCCACCTAAAATTTCATTAATTAAGGAATATATATATATATATATATTTAAGGAATATATATATATATTTTTTGGGATTAAGTGACAGAAATTTATTTACAAACTCGTAATGATGAGTAAATTTGGAATTCGAACAGAACCATTCGTTTCCCTTGATTTGGTTATTTTTCACGTGAAACGGATTGACTCGAGAGAAAATAATATTTAAAAAAATGAAAAATAAAACAAGATAAATATTTTAATTAGTGGTATTTATTTATTTATTTTTATCCACGATCATTAACTGCTTTATTACCGTTTCTGTCTAGACAACCTCTTAATCAAACTGCTGTTACTGCCAGTCCAATTCCCATATTTTTTTTCATGTTCTTCAATAATACCATGAAAAAGTCAAAAACCAATAAAAAATATCTCACTTTAGTGAGAGGCTATGTGAAAATATGATATTTGAAAATAAAAGACAGGATTTTTTTAAAATAGATTATCTGAATTTAATCATAGAATAGGTTTTTTAAGATTGAATTAATACGTGTCATCTTCACCAAAAACATGATTTATACGTGTCGTCTTGAAAAGATTACATCAAATGTAATTCGTGGTTAAAAATACGGAATTAGATATTTTTTAAATCAAAACGCAGCCAAATTTTTGTCCAATTGTGATCATTCTATCCGTTTTGTCTCATTAATTATATTTATTTTTTAAAAATTTCATTATCTTACTTAATTTCTCTTGAATCAATACGCACAAGCCCAATCGACCGATTTTAAAACGTACTCTTCTAATTAATACGTGAATATTAGGTTCTGATGTATTTTCGAGCCAAAATTATAGTTTTAAAAATTTTTAAAAAAAAAATATCAATACACCAAAGGATTATTGTTTTTTGGCGCATTGACGCCGGTTATTTAATCTTTTTACATCTTTAATGAAATAAATTGCAGTTTTAAAAATATTTATAATTCCGTTTAGGACCATTAGAGTTAATCATGTTTTGATGTAAAGGCTCTTTACCAATAGTTATGACGATGTGACAACATTCATAAACCCCACATTAATTGCTTGATAAATCTGACATTCACATAATGCAAACAAAATACTAATCAGATTTAAAGGTATTTTAGTAAATCCATATAAATTCTGGGAAAATTAATATATAACTGGCGTAGTTGGTGTTGAAACCAAATTTTCCCATTTAAATTCGAATTTAAAGATAATATACTTTTATTAACAAAACAGTTTATAATCACATTAGATTTATAATCGAATAATTTATCCACTTGTAAATAATAATGTTGTCTTTTTTACCGCCGGGGTGTTCTTCGTTAATAGGTTAGCTAATTTTTTTAAATAATTCGGACGTTCAACGGATTTTTGATCCAATTATATCTTAAAAAAGATCGAAAAATTCTAAATGAATGTCACTCCCACGTTTAAATTTAAACGCAGAATAAAAACATAGTCTTTTTATCACTAGTTAACCAAACTTGACGGTAAGCTGTTTTTCTTTGTTTAAAGAAAAAAGTACAATACGTTTGTACGGATATTCTTTTGGTCTTCGTTCTATTTTTATTCGTAACGTGCTTTAGTTGGTGGGAAGTTATCTTATGGCTTTCAATCCTTCCGAAACTCAAATGTAGTTTGTAAGAATATATAGAAAACCCAAGTAATAGTTATAAGCCAATGTAACTAACAAACCAAAATTTCTTTTAAAATTCTATCAAAAAAATGATTATTTTTATTATTGTAATCTAATGATTAAATATTAACTGCATATAAAATCTGGAATTCAAACTTTGTAATGTAGGAAAATATCCCTAATAATTAGGTTGTTGTAATATAAATCTTGATAAGATCGATCCGCCCATTGTGGACGGGTGGTAGGCGTTTCTAGTGGCCAAATCTCTTTGAGATCGTTAGACGCAGGTGATGGCCGGTTCGAACCCATGAAAAGATAGGTGAGATGCAATTAATTGCGGTAAGGCGATTTACCTGCTCAGATTGGATGTAGTTAGACCGAAAGTCTGGTGAATTATCGTAATTAAAAAAAAAATCTGATAAGATCATTTTATTATACTTTACTTTTCCTTAACACCATTTAAAAGAAATCGTAATCGATGATGCCTTCCTTGAATCATTGGGCCTCTTGCTTTTGTTTTCGAGCACTTTTTTTCTTTAAAAAAAAGTTCTTTTGACTTTTTTTTTTCTTACCGAATAAGTTTTTTTTTTTATGGAATATAACTATCGGAAATTTGATTGTCCCATAAATGCATGCTCCAGGCTCCAGCTCCGGTCGACCTTATTTACATGCCAATAAACAAGTTTGCAGTTTATGTTTCAACATACCCATTTAAGGATATGTAATAATGGTCGCATAATGAATGGTTTCTATAGTTTTGATAGTAACGATATATTGAATATATATATATATGTATGTATAGAATAATGAATATTCGTCGATATAAATTGTTTTCGAAGAAAAGGATGACTAGGGTTTTGAGATGTACAGAAAAATTCATTGGAGAACAATTTCAAGAGGCCATGCAAATGTAAGTTTGGGTCTTCACTCTTTTTCCAAGTCTCCATCTAAATTCTAAAATATAATAGTTTGTTTATTCGCTATATTTCTTCTGTGTTATATTCTCGGTCTCTTTTTCGATTTTATAAATACCGTATTTATTTAATTTTGTATTTCGATTTTCGATTACAATTATATACTCCATCCGTTTCAAAATATTTATAGTTTTATATTATTTCTATGTTTCAAAATATTTGTAGTTTTACATTTTCAAGATATTTTTTTATAATATTTTTCAATTTTATCTCTATCAAATTCTAATACATTATTAATTATTGTATTGTTTTTATCATCGAATAGGGGTATATGTGATTTTTGTTCTATTTTCTAAAAAAATGTGAAACAATCTAAAACAACAAATATTTTGAAAGGAGGAAGTATTATTTAATTCGGTTTATAAATAACCGAACCGAATATCCACAATCTACTCAAGACACACGGACCAACACGCTAAAATATTCTCACACCCAAAATAATTATATAGAATCATACGGATAATGATGAAAATAAATTTATTGTTTCATATATTTATTAAATTACAAATTGTTTTCTAACCCAAAAAAAAACTTTTTCACCACTCCAAAATGTTAACATAAACGTTTATTCTTATAAAAAAAAACATAAACGTTTCTTTTTTTTGTTTGAAAAAAAAAAGATATGTCTTGTTTTCGCAAGTTTTCTTATTTATTATTTCTTTTATTTTTTACACATCGGCGAACAACTTGTACGTGTTGGCATCAATCGCGATCTGTCTAACCGCGGCTACAGCCGCAATCACTCCTAAACACGAAAACGCAACCGCAATCGCGGTGTTTATCCAGAACACCAAACTCCTCCTCGACGGTTTGAACGTCACGTTAAAGAACACTACGGGAAGAATGAAGTCCAACGGCATAAACCCGAACGCTCCGATCAACGAGTTTACGTCTCCGAAGAACGGGAGCATTGCCGCTACCGTCGTCGCCACGACGACTGACATCGACCTAAAGATGAACCTCGGGATCACGTTGCGAGCCGAGAACTCCTTTCTCGTCGGATCGGAAAACAAACTCTCCAATACTTCGTTCGTCGGCTGTAGGTAAACCTGAACAAAGAAACGTCTTAGATCGTTTCAACATGGTATCAGAGGTCTAAAAACTGTCGTTTACAGTCTTAACCCGAATTCGATTCAAATTCGTCATAACGAAAAAACTTTCTAAATTTCTATTCTCGAGATTCGATGTACGGTCTAAACGATATGATATATCTGATAATATTCGAAGAGGGAGAAAGGAGGTGACCACGGCGACGGCCGAGAGCTGGAGGAAGGTGAGGAGATTGGTGAGGAAGATGAACCATTTGGGGACGAAGTGGACCCCGTTCCGGTCGGAGAAATTGGAGAGAACAAGGCCTTGGGCTTTGTTACCGAACGCCCAGTAACCGGAAATCGCCACGCTGAAGAATGTGGCCGTCACCACTGTGTAGCACATGCTCAGCCCTTTCATCATCTTCCCCTTCACCGGTTCCGCCAATGTCGCCTGTTCACGATCCATTCCATTCCCATTTCAATATTCGGTTCGGTTCGGTTTGGTCCGATTGCATGAATATTTTATAAGAGCCTAATGGTGTTTTCCATGTAAATAAACTGTTTGCGATTTATATTGCATTCTTCTCATTAAGTAGTAACGGTTTGGTACGGTCCAAACTAGGTTTGAATTGTATTAATATTTGGTAATGTGATTTTTTTTTTTAAAAAAAAGAAAGAAAATAAGAAAGGGGAGAGACCTGGATTT
Source organism: Tarenaya hassleriana (assembly GCF_000463585.1). Taxonomy (NCBI): domain Eukaryota; kingdom Viridiplantae; phylum Streptophyta; class Magnoliopsida; order Brassicales; family Cleomaceae; genus Tarenaya; species Tarenaya hassleriana. The sequence continues at coordinate 836,750 of NW_010969548.1, read as the reverse complement.
CGGGGATGATTCCATTGCCATAAGTGGTGGCAATAATAGCGGTGGCGTTAAAAACGCCAAACACTTTGCTTTCAGCGTCACCAATTACTCTATAATCCTTCTCTGGCCCCTTTGATGAATTTCCTGTCACCCCCACAATTAATATTTTTTTTTCTATTTTAAAACATAAATTCCTCATTTCTTCTTTTTTTTGGGTTGAAAATATTCTTTATTACTTATTCTCTACTACTTTTTTTTAATTAACCTTGTCTACTACTAACTTGATATACAATTATATCTATAGTTAAATCTAATGAATAATACAAAAATTAAGGTTTTCAGAACACTCAATAATACAAAAAGATAGTTTTGCGAATATTTGCTCGTTGTATAATATCACGATATTTCTCTTTATAAAAGGACAGAAGATTTGTTGTATAACCCTCAATAACACAGAAGTATAGTTTGTGTTTTAAATAAATGATTTGTAATCTAAAAGATACTATCTTCTTAATTCAATTGATAATGTGTACATGTAATTTATTATTTATTATCTTTGCCACTTGTGGCTCAAAATCATTGAGAGAAAATTTGGTGGGTCGCAATGAATTTGTCTATAATATGATCCTTCAGCACAAGTGGGGATTTGATGAGAAGAAATTCAAAACAAAATTGAAAAGGACCCAATTTTTTTTTTTAAAAAAAAAAAAAAAAGAGAGGAGAAGAAAAGGGAATAAATACCGACCAATATAGATGGAAGCAGAAGTGGCACAAGCACTGTAGGCAAGGCAGAGGGCCAAGGAGACCAAGTTGATGTGTCTAAGGGAATGGAATGATGGGATTTGGGCCAAAACCAGCATCAACACCCCAAATATCACCACAAACTCATACAGCTTCATTCCCCCTTCTGGGTCCCACACCAAATACATTGCCTTCATATTTACACCAACACGAGAGATTGGCATTTTTCAATTACAAAAAAAAAAATCTAGTTGGGTTTCTTTTATTGAATTTCTTCATAGAATTGTGATGATGCATAATTTAGATGTTGAATGGTAAGATTTTTAAAGTTTTTGGATTTCAAAAAATAAAAAAACCGACAATCATTTTTTTTAATTTATTTAAAAAAAAAACCCGAAAATCTAATTTATGAAAAAAAATCAACTAAAAATCAAGAGCCAATTTTTTTTAGATTTACAAAATTATAGAATTTAGAAGCCAAAAAACTAAAAGCTAAGACTTTGTATGGGGATGACTTTTATTTTGAGTTTTTGGTTTTTGGTTTTTGGTTTTTGAATTCTTTTATATTTAAAAACTCTAAAAAAATAGTTTTTGGTTTTTCATTAATTTTTTCAATAAAATAGCTTTACAAGTTTTTAAGAAAATTACTTTTATAAAAACTTAAATGGTAGATTTTTTGGTTTTTAGATTTTAAAAACTCCAAAAACCACGTTCATTCAAGACTTAAAAACCAAAAACTAAAAAACTAAAGTAAAAAATCTAAAATAAAAACCAATGTCATTCAAAAACGTATTCATGTATAAAAAAAATAATTTTCTACTCCATACTGTTTAGATGAATAATATGCGCATATACATATATATATATTCTCCATAATTAAATTAATTGTATACATTGAGAGAGGGGTGAACGTGAACCTTGAGGCATTGTCCACCAAGAAGAGTACAAGCCACGACCGCCCCATAGCAGACTGCGAACTGTATGGGGCCCACGTAATATCTTCCCCATTTCGCCCCTGCCCATTTTCATCACATTCCCCAAAAAATTTTCAATTTTTTTTTTTTAAATTTGAGATGGAAATAAGAACAAAGAAGGTGCACCAACCCATTATATATATTTATTATCTACAAATAATGTAAATTTATAACTACCATATAAAAACAAACACATAATAGTATAAAACAATTTATTTCTTATTTAATTTGATTTTTATAATTTATATTATAAATAAAAATTAAGAAAAAAACTGGATATATAATTCTTTTATCTATTTTTTCTATCCAAATATATTAATTATACTTTTGTGCAATATTTATAATTTTATTAACAACATATATTTAAAAAATTCTTAAAAAAATTTCAGTTAATTAAAAAAATTAATTGGTTCTATTTATTTAATTATTTACAATATTTGATAATTTTCGAATTTTTTATAAGTTTTGGTATACATGCGAAAATTTAGTCCTATCTTATTTTATATATTTTTTATTTGTATGTACTAATTTATACTTTCATATTTCTTTAACATTTATCCTTATTAAAAAAATATTTTATAAATAGAATTTGGAAATGAAAAATATATATTTATGCATAGAATGTATTATTATATAATAATTAAAAAAAATGTGGAAAGAGAGAAACGGACATAAATCCAAGAAAATTAAATACTTTCAAATACATAAAATTTTATAAAAGTCAATGAACGAGACATTGATTATATAAAAAATACTGTTAAATTGTTAATAGATCATAGCAATTCCACTAAAAGTCTTTATGATTAGCCAAAACAGCCAAATTGTATGCATCATATTTTACATTTTTTTTTTCGTGATTCAAAATATTTAGTCTCCCATTGACTAATCCAATTCTTTTAAGTAAACGATCACTATTTTTTTTTTCTCACGAATGGAAGAAAAAAAAAAGTAGAGACGGAAACATTGACATGCGTGTGATGCTGATTGCTCTGCACTACTTGCTCCTTATGCCATTATACAATTATATAATTATAATATATATATATTTTAAAACTGTATAAATCCTTTGAAATTACGAATTTGTTATACCGAATAGTATATACACATTAAATCCTAACCTAAGTATACTCGCAACTCTGTTTCCATCGTTAAAAACAATAAACTAATGATATATACAACTTGAAATCGTGATTTTTAAGGTTACTAAATTATATGTATACTGCCCGTAGAATAAAAAGAGGAAAACGTTAGTTTCTTATTCTACATTTCATAGAATTGATGTATAAAACTAGAATATATATATATATATATATAGAGAGAGAGAGAGAGAGAGAGAGAGAGTTAGAAGTGCAGATAATATCAGGAGGGTAATTAAATTATTGGAAAAAAGAAGGAATTAACGTACCAAGAATGTCGTGGGCCATGTCGCGGAAGCGGAGGTGGCGGCGGCCGAGGGAGGCGTAGTGTTCGATGACGAGAGAGAGGAGGTTGTAGGAGTAGAACGTCACGACCGCTCCGACGACCAGGAACGAGATTCCGGCGAACCAACCCATGAAGCTCAACGCATACGGCAGAGACAGTAGAGGCGGCGCCACTATTGATGTCGTCAGGTGGTATCCGCAATGCCACCATGACCCTTTTTTTCCCCCATATTTTACATCATAAAAATAAACTTATTCTTTAATAAATATGTTGGAAAATTAATGAAACCTGCAGGCAAATTTCATTCTCTTTCCTTTCTGAGCGTGTATATACACGTACACGTATATGCGCGCGTGTGTGTGTATATATATTATACCTTTGGATTTGAGGACGAAGAGAGCACCAGCATCGAGCTCCTTTGGCTGGGGAACTTCATCTTTGTCTCTTCCTCCCTTCTCTTCTGTCTTCATCTCTCTCTCTCTCTCTCTCTCTCTCTCTCTTTCGGAGTAAAACATGTTTAGATATTTATATATTTAATATGCGAACAATATTCATGAGAAGGTAAATGAGATGATTAATCACAGCCATAATAATTAATTTATAGTTCACGTGGATTCTTTTGTGGTCGCATTGGGACAGCTAGACCTTTCCCCATTTAAAGAAATCTTTATGATTGGCAGATATGATGATAATTCTATACATAACTAGGCGGGAATAAGGAAATAAATCCTCATATAACTTTAATAAGACGAGCAAAAAAAGACTTCCATTATATATTTTATATATATATATATAGTTCAAATCGAATTTATGGAAAAAAAAAAAAAAAAAAAATAAAACTCGGCCCAAATAAGCCTAGATGTAGCCGGCCCAATGACTCGATTAAAAAAAGTCAAAAGGTGGCAGAAAAATTCAAAATCAAAAAGCTAATCACCGCCACGTGTCACTGATATGTGCCCATCAGCGACCATGATAGAAATGGGAGGTTTGGGGCAATTGCCCAATTATTATTATTATAGGATTATTGTGATATGGGTTTCAAAATTTAATACGTAAGTTTTGAAAACGACCACATAAGACGACGTCCCTACTTTCCATTATTTTTTCTTCTCAAAAGAACTTTGACTTGCTTTTAATTAAAAGAATAAATAAAAAGAACAAAATTTGAAGCTTTGCGAAGGAGAGAGCTAACGCATGGATATTCAAATGATATAATCATATAGAGAAAACTGGAAATCATTATCAACAGTTACTACGTGTTGGTCCAATCAATTTGGTCATATGGTCAATGTATATATAAAAACTATGCATTTCAATTGACGGAAGTCGGTGTGTTTTTGTCTCCACGTGTGTGAGGTTTTATTTTGGCAAAAACCCTGTTACTGAAGACATCTGCGTTTGTAGTCCAACGGTTAGGATAATTGCCTTCCAAGCAATAGACCCGGGTTCGACTCCCGGCAGACGCATTCCTTTTAATTTTATTTCGGTATTCTATTTTTCATTATGATAAAAGTTTAAAAAAAAAACAATCATTGAAAAAATTAAAAAAAACCAATATGAAATTAAAATGCTGGCTGTGGGGTTCGAACCCACGCGCACTTATGTGCAGAAGATCTTAAGTCTTCCCCCTTAACCTCTCGGGCAAACCAGCTTGAGGTTAATGTTTTTCATTTATATTAAAATATTTAAGAATATAAAACAACATTAACCAAAAAAACCAAGAAAGGTGCAAAATCAAGGAACAATGGAATAAAAACTGAGAACCAAATCAGTACTCGTACTACCAAAACTCAAGTCGTCTTCTCACATTAACTAAGCCCCAAAAGCCTCAACATCTACCTAAAACAAAACCCCCGAAATTGGCTTTGGAAACCACAGGAAGAATAACGAGAAGCAATACTAGTGTTTATATATGTGTTGTCCCATATGGGGTTTTGGACTTGTAAACGTCCCGGATGAAAGGTATGAAGAACTCTCTCTAAACAAAAGGGATGATTTTGCCATCACCGAGAGCTTGGGTTGCGTCCTCCCTTCTTCCCGGACTTGGAGGGGTTAGGAGTTGCTGTGTTACCGCCCTTCTTCCCTTCTGCCACAAATTCGATTGATAGCAAAGAGTGTCAAACTACATTGGTTGGCTGTACACAAGTATCTTGAATATATACGCATACTGACACTCAAAGCAACAAAACTCGTACATCATCTGGGTCGAAAGGGATTTTACCTGTCATGCATCCAATTCAAAAACCCAATCCTAAAAACTTGCATCACATTCATATCTGGGTGGAAGAAATTACCTGTCTTCTGAGGAGTTTCGGTTTTGGACTTCTTTGAGGCAGGTGTGGCTACTGCAGGGCAGTTAGGTCTCTTCTTGCTTGAAGGTTCAACCTTTAATCAATAAGATTTCATTAGCGGATTAGGATAAAGACCAAGTCCCTATTATTAAGAAAAAAACAAGACTTGCTTAAAAAACCAAGCAGTGCTTCTTCAAGAGCGAGTACCTTTTTAGGAGTCTCTTCCTCCTCATCTGAGCCATCCATGCTCATCTGCCCAAGAAGATGGCAACTAAGATTTACATATGTCATTGCAAATATATCACAAGTAAAAAAATAAACACCGATAAACTCTCGTTGGTTTACGGAATCATACTCCGAATGAAACTAAAACTGTTTTCCGCTTCTACAACGTTGAAACTTGCTTATCAATTCGATATCTAGTTTCAATCACCTCATTCAAACCCCAAGAACACAGACAAAAGTTGGCACTTTTTTTAATACACACAATCGCGGCTGAAAACGCGCAGGCTGGTTGAAAACACTTTACCTCATCGCTATCTTCTGAGTCCGATTCATCATCCTTGTCGTCGTCATCCTCATCATCATCTTCTGAATCGGATTCATCCTCCTCCTTTGCTTCTTCAACCTTGGCCATTTGTTCTTTCTTTGCTTTCAACGCGTCGGTGTTTGGTTTTCCTAGAAACAATTCGCTTCTAAGATTCAAGATTCATAAATCATAACCGAAGTACAACTTGATTGAGCCAGCTGAAGTAAAGGAACCACCTACCAATCATGGCCAGATCCACTGGAACTTCCTCATCTTCAGAATCATCAAAATCTACAAAGGCATGGCATGTGCAAACAATTAGAGAATCAGCTTGGGAAACGATTCTTAAAAAAGGAAAAAACTGGAACTTACCAGGATAGAGTTCCTCATCCGTGTCAATCGAAAAACAAAATCAAGGAAGGACAAAAGGAACTTGAGTAATCATAAGTTTACTTAAGCGAGCCTATTAGAATTACTATCATAGTATTTTAGCTACAACAAAATGCACAAAAACTAGCAAGTCCAATAAAAGAACGACCGATATTCAAGAAAGAAATGCATCAAGGATATCCTCCATTCATCTCAGGGGATTTGTACCCCAAAATGAAGACACTTCCATTCTTCCAGTTGTGAGAGAGCTCAAAATCTTGCTCAAAAAACAGGTCCAAGCTGACCTGAGGAATCTTCTCTGAAGCCAATGTTCCCATAACAAACTTTTGGTCACCGGTCTTCACATAGAGGGGAACACACTCATTTTTCCCATTCTTGGACTCACCCATAGCAGCCTAGAAGACAGATAATACAATGTAAGGCATATCGCAATAATCCATATCTATGTGGAGAAAGACCCATAAAAAAGGTTGGATAAAAACCTGAGAGACATGGATCATATACCCATCCTCAGCTTCAATCTTGAGGGGCTTCCCAGGCTTAACTTCAACACCTAGATTTCATCCATAAGGAATTAAACAAGGAAGAACAAACAATAATTAGGAAATTAACATTAAACAGACAAACCTAGGACATGTTCCTCTCAACACACATACAAAGGAGACAGCCAAATCCATTTCCAAGTAGGATTCATGTAAAAACATAGTCAAGGCACAGCGTTGCGGATATTAATTTTTCATTGAACAATTAAGCAACCAATATGACAAACAAACAAACAAATCCTATAAGCAACAAAAAAAAGACCAATTCAAACACCGAAACATAACAAAACAATAAAGTATAAACAAGCACTAGACAACTATCATCATAAAACTATATGAGACTATGAGTTCGGCAACGAGAAGTAATTCCAAAACTCTACGCAGTAAAAAAAAAGATGAACATGAAATATTATTCAACGATATCCTCCAAATACAGAGTCAAACAGGAAGCGATATAGAAAAAGCATAGAGACCATACCCCAAAACTCCATAGCAGGCAAGGAAGAGGATGCAGCAGGGGGTGCTAGGTTTAGGGGGTGAGAATTAGGGTTCAGGGATTTTGAATAGAAGGGGGAGAGATTTGGAGGGAACATTTATAAGGTTCGGATTCGGCGCCTCTCTCCGTTCTCTCCCGTAGGGTTTGGTTTTGCAACTTCTCTTCTCCATTTCGATGGTAAACTATTATTGGGCTCCCATAATGGGCCTTATAAATAGGCCCACATTATTGATCTCCATACTCTGTGGGCCCAATGCGATATCTAGACAAAATACTCCGGAAGTCTCTTTTTTTTTTCCTTCAAAAATACACTTATGACTACGACATTCGGTTTTTATTTAGAAAAATACTAATGGTTTAAATAATTCCGTTTCAAATTAATTTTTTGTATTTGATTCTAATTTTATTTTAAAAAATTACATCTATTCAAATAGAATTATTTGGTTCTATTCCATTTACTTTTGATATAAAAAGTCAAATATACACCCTATAATTTTATACACCATTTGATCTATTTAACCTTTAATTAGAACTTCAATTAAATGCGTATTTTTTTCCACTTTTGATATATATATAAATGCTATGCTAAATGGTCCCTATTTCGCCGGACAATGTATAACATCCGAAAGCACAATACTACTGCAACACGGATTTTTATTTTTTAATTTGTATTATATATATATATATGTGTGTGTATATTACCCAAAAGGAACGTATTTTGCAATTCGGTTCCAAAAATTTAATTTGGAAATTTTGATAAATCAAACACTCTCTGTTTTAATGATGGAGCTCTTACCACCACATCCACTATATAGAATCATGTGTTTCAACTTGCAATTTGTTTAGTGGGGTATCAATGGTTTTAATTGTGTTTTGTTAGCTTATGTATCCAAATAGTGCAAAACATGTGAACAAATATACATATATATATATATATATAGTATTTTGTTGGAAGTTAAGTTTGATTTGTACGACGAAAACAAATTGAAAATAGAAATAAAAGATGCCATTGTCATACTCATTGAGGCCACACAAGATTCCTAACCACAATTATTGTACTTAAATAATATCATGTGAGAATGACAAATCGAAATAATAATATTTCAACAAAACAAAATCGCTAATATTATATGATATGCTAAACCCATATGGAATAGATGCTTACGATTTATTCCCATGATTATGAAGATTTATTCCCATGATTATTGGAGGAATCATCGAACCGAAGATTCTATTTGCAATCAAGATTTTATGACTTTTAAATACTCCGATTTTCAGTTTTTATTATTATTATTATTATTATTATATATATATGTATATATTATAGTAAAAATAATAGTTGATAAATATGTATAGAGCTCTATGTTGTATACAAGCATGTCATTTTAAATCGTTGGTACTTATAAATTCGTCTAAAATGGGTGTTGGATAGGAGATCCGAATTTAGGATGTTAGGGTTCAACTTTTTCAAAAAGCTAGCAAAATAATGAATGATTGGAAAAAAAAAAACATGCCTAAATATTCGTAGCCCGAAACTAATTTGCTTTCACTAGTTTATTCATTGCTTGTGAATGTACCATAAAAAAATGTTATATTATATTAATATCATATATACCATTATCCGAATATTAACACTAAAAATGATTTATTTGTAAATAATTCTTAGACTCTAATCGAGTTCGAGAATTCTAACTCTAATACTAATAGAATTCAAATAAGAATTATTGTATCATTTCTTCTTAAATGTTTAGATTCGAGTCCAACATCATAAAAGTACACATGATATGAACGTGAAAACAAAATGATACAATATGTTATTTATTATTTTAATAATTTTAGGATAGAATTGAAAGAAAGAAAATTGGGGCGTTACAATTTTTATTTTATTTTATTTTTATTTATTGATTGTTGGTTAGTATGAGGAGGATGAGCTTTTGGGATAAGGTTGGGGGGCATCCGTTACAGGAATCGAAATTGTTCTTTTAATGTATCAAACACGTTTGGCCCTCTTTCTTCACAATAGTCTGTCCTTTTCGGTCGCAGTTGCCGGCGTGGCTTTGTTTCCCTTTTCCTCGTGATCCGAAATTTAGCTAATTGTTTCACAATGCCCTTCCATACATACATACATATATATATAAGTACTCATATTCATATTAGAGCATAGTTAAATTGGAATTTATATTATTTGAACCCATTAGTCCAATCATTTCAAATATTAGCCTTTGGGGCATTGTGATAGTTCACTTATTTTCAACAGCGTTGGTGATTCATTTTGTTTTATAAACAGACAAGTTAATGGTAAATAGAGTAAAATTATGTACAACTAAGAAATTATTCATTTCTATATAGATATGCACAGAATGTATAAGAGCATAATAACATTCAACAACCAAAAATTATCTAACTCGTGACGAATTCCTATAGTAAAACCTGCTAAAGGGGGGGATCCATTTTTGTTTTCCATTTCTAATTCATCATCTTTTTCTTCTTTTGAAAAAAAAAACATTTTCTGAATAAAGAAAAAGTAAATTTTATGGGCCCCACTGTTGAATCCTAGAAGCCCATGAACTTGAGCCACTGAAATCCAGTCTTCGTCGTCACCTTCTCCGCCTCCTTCGAACACGACGCCGCCGCACCACCGCGTCCTCCGCCGTCCTCCGCCGCCGGAGGGTTTCCAAAACATAGGAAAAAGTTCCTTGATCCCAACGATATCAGCTTCTCCTCTCTCTCAATACCTACCGGAAAAAAATACCAAAATTTCAGCACAGTCTGATCCAATCAAGAGATCTCATCGAACGAACGAACGGTTCAAATTCATCTGCGAAATTCCAAAAAAAAAAACTGAAACAAAAATCGGTTTAGGGGGGAGGGATTACTTTCGAGGCTGAACTGCGAGTAATGGAGGTCGAAACGCGACGGCTCCGACGCCTGCAAGAACGGCCGGCGACCTTCCTTGACGTACTGACGGACGGCGGTAGAGATCAGGTCGCCGACGGTGGCGTCTGGCGATATGATTATCTGAACGGCGCCTGGACTCCCCTGGACCGTCACGTTGAGCAGAAGCTTCGTCAGACGCAGAGCCGGCGGCGGCAGAGCCACAGCTCCGACGCTTTCTCCTTTGGACAGCAACTCTGGCATCGTCTTCGGCCGCCGGAGCTCCGTGGCAGATGGCGAAGGGATAGCGAACTTACCATGGAAGGACAACGATTTCTCCGGCAACTTACCACGACGGCTCCTCTCCGCCTCCGCGGCACCTCTCCGGCCACAGCTCTTCGAGTTCACCGGCATAATATCACACAGAAAAATACGAATCTGCGGTCAAAGATCAGGAAACGAAATCACAAATCAGCGTTCAGCGTCTTGAAGGTTCAACGCAGTCTCCGGAATCGGAAGAAGCGGATGCGGGGGAAACCGAGAGCGGAGGAGGAGCGGCGGCGGCTCTCGGAGTTCCGGGGACAGGAAAAGATCATAACCAGAGTGGCACAAACGGTAAATTCGGGATGAGGGAAA
>NW_010969548.1:778809-825425 GCF_000463585.1 Tarenaya hassleriana | reverse complement strand
GGAAAGAGGGCAAATGAAAGGGTTGTTGAATTATTGGGAAAATAAAATTAAATTCAATCTTGAGAAATTTCAGAGAGAGGTCACGGAATGTGAGGCATGGTATTTATACGAGGAAGGAGAGTGAAACCGCTTGGATGTTTCTGCGTAACAGTGACCACCGGCTATCATAGGTTTCAGTACCCCAATTATTTATTTCACGTTGGTATTTGGTCCAGGTTCAACCGGTCATTCTAGATTCTCCACCCTTAGCCGCAACCACAATCCAATTATCCTTTTGGCTCCGTTATTATTATTATTATTACTATAAAATAATAAAACGTTTATGAAAGTCCTGTCTGGGAAAACCGTTTCCGGTTCGGTTTTCGCATCGTTTGTCATGATTTCGGTCCAATCTATTTTTGTCTTTGTTAAACCGGTATACATCGTTTGGTTTGATTTCGGTTGCTTTTTTTATATGGAGTTATTCTTTCTTTATTTTTTAGTTGTATTTTTCCATTATTTTATATTGAATAATTAGGCTGATGCAAAATATTTAAATATATATCCCTTTGGTTTGGTTTGCTTGTGTTGGGACTATATTATTAATTCAAATTACTGTCGTATTGGAATTTTAAAATTAGGTTCGTTCTTTTTTTCTCTCTTTCCATTGACATAGTACCATATGTCCTATAGCATCAAGTTTATCAGATTAGAAAGAATGTAACATGATATTTTGATTATGATATATATATATATACACACACACGCAAATTTCAAAACTCTGAACAGTTTTGGCTCTTGTATTATCTTGCCATTCGTTTATTTAATCACATTTTAAGTTTACATATTATCTCAAAATTTTCGAACTCTTAAAAAATAAAAGACCTTAAATATTTATGTATTTGATTTAGATTCTAAAATTACCAGATTACATGTGGAAAGAATGTATGGAAAGAAATTGAGTCGATAAAAATCGTTTTAGAAAACAATTAAGTATAATAAATTTGAGATTTAATATTTATATACTAATATTCTTAAGATTATATTCATTATATTAAATCACGTTGATTGGTGATCGTCTTTCTAAGATATATGACGTGGGGTTCAAAAGTTTGTTAGCGTTAAAATGTGTGATACCAACGAAGATACAACATCATCTTTCTCTCGTTCAATGGCATATACGTCGTTACTTGTTTTTAAAAATGTGAAAATAGTGTTATAATATATTTTAATAAAAATAATTTAAAAATAAATAATTACGATAAATATGAGATTTTATAATAATATCTTAAAATTGATATAATATATTTTGAACTTATATTTGTTATGTTTATTATTTTTAATAAATATATTTAGTAATTATATTTGCACATCACATGGCATAACATGAAAATTAAAAATTGATTACCATTACAAATATGTGACTCCAATAAATATATATATTTTTTTTCACTTGAAAACATGAGAAATACCGAAATATTGTGTACCAATAATAACTATTAGAAAAACGATTAATATGATGAAATTATAATTTATCGATAACATTTTAAATATTTAAATAATATTTTAAAATTACATTTATTATTATTATTTAGAATGTATATCCACATGACAAAATGGGCTTATTAGTCATGTAGCTTATTATTATTAATCAAAAAATGGGCCTGCTCTAATTAAATCACATTTTCATTTGGTCAAAAATGTCTAACATTTCTTCATAAATTTTAATCCTCTGTCAAATTTAGCCAATTTCAAATATTTGGCATCATTGAGGTAATATTTTTTTTTTCCAGATCACATGTTTTTCAAATTTTTACAATTTTCCACTAAATTACTATTATATATACATGTAATAGGTTAGATTTTTATAATTTGTCAAACTTGATTCGAATTTTGTAAATTTGATTTTGAAATTATCATTGGCATGAGCCAGAATATTAATTTCGCAAGGTTACAAAAAAGGTTGGTATTTTTATCTCTTTATTTTATTCATCCCAATTTCTGTACGTTCGTAAATTTAAATTTTCTCTTTTTTTTATATAAACTAATTTAAATTGATAAACTCATATTTTTCAAGTGGTAAGCTCAGCTGCTAAACTGAATTAAACAATTTTAAACCCAATAAAAATCAGAGTAACTCTTTAAATCCAATAAATTAATAAATCATTATTAACGTTTCTCCACTGTTTAAACCCCAAGAAGCATAAAGCCCACGGCGTGAAAAGGGTACGATTTGAACGTTTTCCCACTGTTTGGACTCCAAGAAAATGGCTGAAATTTTCTCGGAAAGAGAGAAAGTTCACCGATACGTGGCAGCCTCTCGGAGAAGCCGAGTTATCCGGCGGTGGAGTTACCGGCGGGGGAGTTCCTGTCGCTGCTTCAGCACCGAAGCTATGGATCAAACACCGTGAGTTTGCTCTACTCGAAGAAACTTTCCTTACAAACAATAAAATTTCTGGGTTTTGCATGAATTTGGTTGACAGTATCCTGCTCGAACACATTTGATTTTCTGAATTAGTATTGGACTATTTCCAATTCTTCTCGAATTTCTCTGCGCACTTTGATCTACTATTGGAGTTACCGGCGGAGATGTTCCTGTCGCTGCTTCAGCACCGAAGCTATGGATCAAACACCGTGAGTTTGCTCTACTCGAAGAAACTTTCCTTACAAACAATAAAATTTCTGGGTTTTGCATGAATTTGGTTGACAGTATCCTGCTCGAACACATTTGATTTTCTGAATTAGTATTGGACTATTTCCAATTCTTCTCGAATTTCTCTGCGCACTTTGATCTACTATCTGTGAATTTTTCTCTCCGTTCTTCAATGATTCAATCCAAATTCTAGTTCTGGGGAAAAAAACCCTAGGGAAAAGACCATAATACCCTGATGCGACGTTACCGTCGTAATTTTTATTGGTTTTATTTACTTATTACTGTTCTTCGTAAATATCGACGTGTACATCAGCGCAACGAGTTTAACAAAAATTCTAGGGTTTTTACTGGAAAAGAAAAAAAGGCATACCTCTTTCTACTAAAAACAAAAAGGAAAGAAAGAGAAAACAGCTGCAGAAATCGAAACAGGACATTAGCCACTCGTTCCTTGAATGAAAAATTAGTGTAATTAGTGAAGCTGGTGTATTTTCCCTCTGCAGTTTACTTGGGAATTGGAGAAGATTAGCAACTGATTGAGGTAATTAACTTAAACTACGCTTATAATGTCAGTTGGCGAAGGCAAATTGAATTCTATCAAAGTCGCTTTTTCCTTGTTTTAAGTAAAATCCCTTTTCTCTCTGCTTTTTAAAATCTGTTCTTTTTTGTTCAAAGGTCTAAACTTTCACCTCTTTTTTTCGTTTCTGGCTTTCGGGTCGACCCTTTTTTCTCCCTCCGACAAGGGCTGGTAAATTGATTTTCTTAATCACCCACATTCCGAAGGAAACCCATACTTTTTTACTATGTGTTAGGTTTCAGCTTTGGATTTCTCTGGAATTGAGTGTTCCAGTTCTTCTGGTAATTGTTTACTTGCTTTTTTATCTTTGTGTTTCTTTCTGTTTCAGTATGCCCTTGTGGCCTGTGGGTCATGGGTTGCTCTTATTTGCAGCAGAAGTGACTTCGTGATCAGACTAGGTTTAATATTTTACCCATCCCAATTGGTTGATTTTGAACTTGAGGCTATAAAGTTTGCAAAAACCGAATTGGTTCTTTTCCTTGTTTGATCAAAGTACGGGTTTTTTTTTGTGTTGTACTTTTCTCGTTCTTAGTCAGTTCTTGGAATCTTGTCTTTAGGTTCCTTATTTCTCAAGTTTGTTGGTAATATTTATGTCTTTGTTAACATAGTATCTGTGGGTAATTTATATGAATGCTAGTTAGATTTTGTATTTTACTTCTCTGATGTACTGAATTTGTTTCTACTGTAGTTTCTTTGTAACTTGATCTGTGATTAACTCGGTTTCTGAGAACTATTGTCATTTATAACGGGATTGCGATGCTACATGCTCAGGGGACAATGGAGGTTCCAGTGCCCAATTGCGGGTTCTTTGTTTACAAGAGGAGAAAGAAGAGTTCTGAATTTGACAAGGGAGGGAATGAAAAAGAAAAAGAATCGGTTTTGGTTCCAGGCACACCTGTTAAGCTGCAAATAGCCAAAGTCTATGCTAGACGGAATTCCATCAAGTTTAAAAATCGCTGTCCTTCAATGTCCCTGGCTTTAGAAGCCACGACGAGCAGACAAAAAGATTCTCATGCCTCGAGTGCTAAAGAGCCGAAGCAAGAGAAAGATCAGAGTTGTAATGAAACAGGGACCAGTTGTGTTAAGGTTGCAGATGATGAAGGAAACGTTTCAGTGCGTTTTGATATCGTCAGCTTGAGTTTTGAGCATCATAATAGAGTTGATGAGAAAGATAAAAACGCATGCACCGACAGAGAGGCTGGTGATATGGTTTGTTTCACTAATAAGGAATCGAATAACGTCCTTGGTAACTCTAGTAGTGGGAGCCCAAATTCACTAGGTTCTAGTTCTGCCAGTAATATCATGTTTGAGTCACAAGACATTGATGGTCCTGCTTTGGAGCACGCTACATATTTTAAGGAAGAAAGAGAGGTTTATATAAGTGAGAAGTCTTCAGATAAAGGCCTTGATGAAGTTTGTACCTTTAATAAGGAGTCTGTCAAAGAGTTGAGTCCGGTTATGCCTAAGGTTGATCATTTTGACATTTCTTCAAGTCCAGTTATGAACAATGATAAACAAGAGATTGAAGAAAACAATTTTTTCCCTGGAGATCATGGTTTTGTACTCTTGCAGAAGAGGGCTGAGTCAGAGAAAAATCGTTGTAAGTTTCATCAGTTTTGACTTTACAAATTTAATCACTACATCACGTTTAAATCTCAAACTTCTAAACTAGCTTATCTTTTATCTGATAAAGCTGCAAAGGGCCCTGAATCAAGTGTAACTGAAGGTAATAACACAATCACTTCCCTTTTCTGTAGGCTCAAAGAAGGTGGTTCTTAATAGTGTTCTATTTTTAGAAATCTAAACTTCAATCTTGTAAGTTGTGTATTAGAGTTCCTAAATTGGCATAACTTGAATTAAGTTGAAAATCACTTTTTATCAAACATTACTTTATTTTTCATATTTCTTTATTTTTTTTGTGACAAAGATGACCATCCTAGAAAGAAAGAGGAGGATTCACAAGGTGTTGGTGAAAAGGAAGGTATTAAAGATTCAAGAACGACACCAAGAAAGAAGGTGAAAAAGAGGTCGCTTAGGCCAAGGATCATGGTTGATGGTAAAAGTTCAAGGAAGACTGCCAAGGTCAGCGTGACAAAGCCTGTCACTTTGCGCAAGAAAACTGTGTCCGGGAAAAGAAAGAAAAACGAAGCAGAAGTTCTTGTTGGACCTGACACTCCCGGGAAGCAAAATTCTTCAAAGAGAAGAAAACTCGAGAAGAAGAGCAAACACGAGTCAATTATTGAACCTGTAACTCCGAGTTCTCTTGAGAGTGGGATGGGTGCGAAGAAGGTTGCTGCATTTGCTAACGTGGCTCGAGCTTTGATATTTGACCAGGAAAGTCAGCCAGGAGAAGATAATCTTCTCACTCCGCTTGTGCATGTAGATGGGCATGTCAACCCCAACTGTAATGAAATTGCAAAACTTAGCTGTGCGGCAGAGCAAGTTGTTATTCTACCTGACGGTGACTTAGTAGGAGATCCGAATTCTGCCTCGCTGAGGAAAGTATTGGAAAATAGGTTAGGAGGTCAGAGATCAGAGGTATCAAAGCAAAATCTGTGTCTTGATTCCAGAAAAAATCTTGGGCCGAATTTTCCAGAACTGAACAAGAGAAGGAGGACAATTAGGAAGCCTAGGGCTGATTTCCTCACTTTGATTTTTGACATTTCATCAGCCGTTCAGGAAGCAAAATCAAGAAACTCCAACGGGAAACGTAACATGTCTAAATCTAAAAGGCTTCTTGAGTTCACTTGGAAAAAACGATCAAAGAGGTCTGTCCGTGTCCGGAATATGAGCAAGTGGACTGAAATTTCTCTTTTCAATGGGTTGCCAAAAAGAGGCCTAGCCTTACTAGGAAGCCGTGAAACGAAGAATAGCCATGCCAAGGGAGTTCCAAAAATCACCTGGCTTACCCAAGAGGTTCAAAACAACAAAGCCAAAGAACCTATCTTATTGCATGATAATGGAAGCCAATCATTAGGCTTCACTGCACTACAGAACTATGGCTTGGTTCAAAATATTGGTCAAGCATCTTGCTGCAGAATAGAACCCTATCCATTGGGGCAGCATTTGGAGCGTTCATTTTCTCAAGAACATCATCAGTTTGTCCAGGACACTCTTTGGCTTGCAAAAAATGGTTCTTCCCTGGAGCATGAAGGTACTATCACAAATTTAGCATTGTATTACCCTTTAGGAATTATATTGCATTTCCACTGCATCGTATCTTTTAAAAATAAAAATTTGTTAACGCCTCTTGTAGCTGCTGGGAACTTATATCAGAATAAGTGTCTTCTGATGTGTAATGGAGAGGTTTCCCCACAGAATGAAGGTCGTAAACTTTCTGCTAAGCCGGAAACCAATGCATCAAATTTCTTCCATTAGCAGGCTATTTGGCATAATTGAGATGAAGCTTGTTGAATTTTGGCATCCTTTCTGCTAACAAAATCAACTAAACAGTTTCTTATTCTGATGCAGATGCTAGAGCATTGTACAAGAACCAACTTCCGTTGAGGCTTTACTTAAATCCTGCAGAAGTTCCATTGCAGTTTCAAGGTACTAAGTCCTTTATTTTCCCAACAGTTTGAAAGATTTTCGTGAAGTAATGTCTTATACTATTCTATTGCAGGTATGCATTTAGTTTACTCTTTTTGATCTTGTAATACTGAATATAGCTTTTCCATATCCTTTGCAGAGACACGGTTCTTATATGAGAACTTTACGAGATCTTTCAATTTTGTGCCCTCCATGACCTACTCGGGTTTTTTACACTGTGATGGTTCTAAAGAAACCGAGGATATGAAGCTGTTAATCCAAAAAATGAGAAGTTTGGATATCAATGGGAGGGCTATGGATCTCAGTGTAACAGTCAAAGCTAACAGAAAACAGGTTAGGAAAAAGGGAAAGGTTCCCAATTCTGAGAGGCAACTCATTGTGCCAAATCATGCTGCTCAAGGTTCTAATATGCTGGTTCCTTATGAGGAACAAGTGAAGCAGAAAGTGAAGGGAAAGGTTCACCTTGATCTGGAGACCGTTAAGGAGTGGCAGTTCTTAATGATGAACGACCTTCCAGGTGGACCAAATGCAGATGAGGAAAGAGAGGAAAAATGGGAGACAGAAAGAGAATTCTTCAGGGGTCGTGTGGACCTTTTTATAAAACGGATGCATCTTCTGCAAGGTACACATTGTTATTAAACATAAAAAGATTTAGAAGGGACATAATTCAGTTGATGCTTTATCTCTCTTCTGGAAAAAGGCATACCGGAATCTGTAAATGGAATATTGGATATTCTGAATGTTTGAGCTCGTGTCTGGAAATTAAGGTTTTGATAATACACACACACACTCCGAGAGAATCAGGGTTTATGTGCCTTGCCACATAACTTCTGAGTAAGTCTAGAAAAATAACGGAAGACCAGGCTGAGTTCTACTAACGTAATGCCATGTTTTCCATTTGATCTACAATGTTTTATCAATCGGTTTTTCAGTTTTTTTCTTCTAATAACTACTATTGTGCAGCTGATAGGAAGTTCAAGCAATGGAAAGGCTCAGTTGTCGATTCAGTGGTTGGAGTTTTTCTCACACAGAATGTCTCTGATAACCTTTCAAGGTAAAATCTGAATTTCCTAAAAGATTTTAGCCTTTTTATTTGAGGTTGGAACTCAATAACATTAAACGTTTTTATTATCTTCTTCAGCAATGCTTACATAAGCCTGGCTGCAACATTTCCCATCGAGGAAACAGAAGACACCGAGTTTGTTGATAATTCTATTGGGCAATTTGAGACAGTGGTAAATTCAGAAGGTCTAACATACTTCATTGATGTACCTCCAGAAGAAAACAAGGACGGGTCGGAGGTTAATGATTCTGTTGGTGAGGACCAAGGATCAACTCATGTAAGCACCATGACTCGTAAAGATATCAATACAACCTTGTGGGAAGAAATAAACCGTGGTGGATGTAATGCAATGCTTTCATGTGATGAAAACGGAATAGTTGAGGTTGAGCATGAAACATCAAAGAAGCACGCAGAGTCTGAAAATCAAAGATCGAGCTTTCACAAAATGAACGATGACTTAAAGAGTTCATTTACTTCTATCTCATCATATGAAAATGAAAATTTCCTGAATATGGAGGAAATGGAGAGATTGATACCTGTGGAAGGTCAAGGAAGGAAAACACCAGCGGTGAAAGAACCACAGAAAGCTACTCAGAAAAGGAACAAGAAAACTGGTGTGATGGAAGATGAGAAAGTTGACTGGAAGAGTATTAGAAGAATGTATACAAAGGAAGGACCTCGAGACAGAAACCAAAAGGATTCTGCCGATTGGGATGCTGTAAGAGTATCTGACCAAGGAGCTGTTGCAAGCGCCATCAAAGACAGGGGGCAACAAAACAATATTGCAGGGAGAATACAGGTAAGGTTTCTCAAGAACTGTTTGGTTATCACTCTTACAGTCGTGAAACTAACATCATCTCTCTCTCTCTTACCAGGATTTCCTTAACAAAGAGGTTAAAGAAAATGGAACCCTAGATCTTGAGTGGCTACGTGATGCTCCACCAGATCTAGTGAAGTAGATAACTTACTTCTTTCCACATAATAGAACTGCATTTTTCAATGTGCTAATATTCAATCTTTTATTGGTACTCGCTTAACATACTTCATAATCTTTATACACCATCATCATGTTATATTATCAGGAGATTTCTCCTTGGGATAGATGGCTTGGGGTTAAAGAGTGTAGAGTGCATACGGCTTTTGGCACTTAAGCATATTGCTTTCCCGGTAAGATGTTAATGATCCAAATTTCCCCTTTCATGATTTTCCTTAGGTTTTCTTATCCTTAAGCCCTCTCTCTGGTTATTTGTAGGTTGACACAAACGTTGGTCGGATAGCAGTTCGGCTTGGGTGGGTTCCCCTTGAACCTCTCCCTGATGAAGTGCAGATGCATCTGCTGGACGAGTAAGTCCTTTTCATAAACAAGAAAGAAACAAATATAGTTATTTATGAACAATTTGGTCTTCTAGAACAGATTCTCTTACTCTCTGTAGGTATCCGCTCATGGATTCAATTCAAAAGTACCTCTGGCCAAGACTGTGTAGACTTCCTCAATCTACTCTGTAAGTCGGAATTTTCTTTTCCCCCAAACTAGTTATTCTTAACAACAGTATATCAACATGTATTTGGATAAGAAGTTTCTTTTGGAATTTCTTGAACTCATGTTGCGATATCATATAGGTATGAACTCCACTATCAGATGATTACATTTGGAAAGGTAAATGCAAAATCCCTTGTGGATATGGATGGAAACTGCTTTACATGTTACTTGAACAAAACATGACTAATCTTGACTGAACCCACCAAAAAACAGGTTTTCTGCACAAAGAAGAGTCCGAATTGTAATGCGTGTCCGATGAAGGCAGAGTGTAAACATTTTGCAAGTGCATATGCCAGGTTTTACTGAGAACCCCTAAACTGCCATTTTTCTCCTTTTGAATTTTTCTGGTCTTACATTGACTTCAGGTAATCCAAATTAAGCCACCAGCTGATTTCGCAACTACATTGGATTCCCTTTTAAATTTCTAGCTTTTCTATTAGCTTATGAATTTGTCAGTCATACTTTCATTGTCATATATGTCACATGGACCACACCCACATTTGTATCAGTTAATATCAATTTGTTATATATACTAGGAAATCGTTTATTTTCTTCAAATGATCATGTTTGGACAAAGCTTTCGTAATGTGTGGTGCTTTATACAGTTCACAGCTTCTCCTCCCAGGCCCGCAAGACAAGAAAACAGAGGACTCGGACAGTTTCCTTGTACCCGCAACTCCTCATATAAATGCAAACCAGACAGTGCAGATAACATCCATAGAGGGGAACTCCTCTCCTGAATACAGAAGCCAGACCAACAGCTCTGAGCCCATAGTCGAGGTCCCACCTTCCCCGACTCCAGAAATACCCGAGTTAATAGATATTGAAGATACTCCTTGCAGGGCTTCATGTCAGCCAAATGGTGAAATCCCTGACATTGATGTTGACATGGAAACATTCAAGAAAAACGTACATGATGCCATTCTAAACATCAGAAAGATGCTGAATAGTCACAATGCTGAAGAAGTATCAAAAGCTTTAGTTGCTTCAACGCCAGAAAACGCTTGCATCCCGATGCCAGCCCCAAGACTGAAGTATTATAACCGGTTAAGGACTGAACATGTGGTGTGAGTATCCGTGTTATCCTCTCGTGATAGATACTATATACTGATTATGTAATCTAAACACTTACTAACACATATATCATCTGTTTTACAGCTATGTTCTTCCAGATGACCATGAACTTCTCCGAGGGGTAAATTTTTTCCTTAAATAGAAAAATTTTCAACTCACTTACGAATAATTTAGTGATAAGCTTTTTACTTCGTAAATTTTTTAAACATGTCACAGTTTGAGAGAAGAGAACCTGATGATCCGAGTCCGTACCTTCTTACAGTCTGGCAACCAGGTATTATGACATAGTAAAGTTAGAGGGCCTGTCATGTTTGGCATGATTGTGTTCAGTAGTTTTATTTTTCATTTCTCTGATTCTGTTTCTATAAATGATCGACCTTCTCTTCATTCGTCTCCAGGTGAAAAGTCACATTCTTTCACCCCACCAAAGAAGAAATGCAATTCAGATGGATCAGAGCTCTGCAACGACCAGACCTGCTTTCATTGTTGCAATATACAAGAAGAAAATTCCAAGATTCTCCGTGGAACAATCCTGGTGAGCATACTCTTACTTTACAGCTTTGGAATAGAAACCTGTCGAAAAAAAAAAAACTTTACACATTGATCGGTCCATGGACAGGTTCCCTGCAGGACAGCAATGCGAGGCAGCTTCCCACTCAATGGAACATACTTCCAGATCAACGAGGTCGAGCATTTCCATCGAAATTGTTCAATATTACACCATTTTCCAAAAAAAGACTTGGTTTTCTGACAGCATTTGTAACACACACTGTCTTTGCAGGTATTTGCAGATCAGGAAACAAGTCTAAAACCCCTTGTGTTTCCCAGGGAGTGGACTCATGGGCTAGAAAAACGTGCATTGTACTGCGGTTCATCGATATCATCCATCTTTCGAGGTCTAGACACAAGACGGATTCAACTGTGCTTTTGGACAGGTAACAAACACAATCCCCCCTGAACTCTTAAGCTTGCGCTCTCTCTTGTATATATTCATACATTCATGTATATAGGCTCGTAGATTTGGGTATCTGAAATATTGATTGAAAATGAGTTTAAAGCTCGTCCCTTCGGAGCAAAAGACGAATCATATCTCCTCTCCGTTTCATTTCGATAACTATTCATATAATGTATAAGAAAATGATGATGTCATGGGTTTGGAGAATCAATGGATGGATATGTGATTATGAGCACAGGGTACGTCTGCCTGAGAGGGTTCCATCGGGAGAAACGGATTCCACAAGAACTCGCAGGAAGGCTCCACACGCCGCCTAACAAAAGGGGCAAGAAGTTTGAGAGAGACGACGGCTAATGATTCTTGGAACATCAAAACATAGTTTTGTGTCTGAATGAACAGAGAAGGCAGTACAGTACTCATCTAACCGATTCGTGTCTATATATAGGAATAGGGTTTTTAGTCTGTGTATATATAGGAAATAGTGCACAGCTCTGATATAGTTTTGCTTAGTTTTTTGAAAGCTGATTTTTGCTATTTATTTTTTGATTTAACGACTTATTATAAATAGATGGTTTAATCGTATTTTGGATGGTCGGATAAATCTTCAATTTTCTAGGAAAGTGAAGAGAAAATCAAAGAGAGCAAGAAAAGTTTTGGTAAAGTAAGAGAATTATTGGTCTTAAAACCAAAAATGAGAAATAACGAATATATTCAATTCCATGATTTGGAATAGTTTTTTTTTTTTATAAAGAGGAGCTTCATTGGACATCCAATCTAAGAATTCAAAATGATTTTATCACTTTTCAACCATTAGACCACCAACTAGCGATATGATTTGAATTTAAAGGAAATAGTTTTGTAATAGAAAACTCTACTTTTGTTTTTCTACTAGACTAAATGTATTTCACGAGTTTTGTTTCCACGTGCGGTAAAATGATACACGTTACTCATGTGGTCGATAGGCTACGATTCCAATCGAATCTTTTCTCTGCGTTACGTTGCATGGCATTGCATGAAGCGTGTACGGCCATGTGAGGGGTTATGAGGCACGTAGAAGGCATGGTGACGTGTCATCGTGGTTTCTTTTAGAAACAGAAATGATCGTACCTACCACGCGCCTCCAAAATCTGTGCTTTTTTGTTGTTGTTGTTGTCTTCCCCCTTTTACCAACTCCCATCCTGATTCCTCATCATTCTTCGCGTCATTACCATTCCTCGTCATCATCTTATCATATGGTTTCATGTTAATTTCTCTACTGATGATTTTGTAATCAAAAGTTGGCATATTTCTCTACTGATTTTTTGGTAAATATATTTTAGCACATATGATGCAAAATTATGAGACGATGACAATCTAATTAATATGTGAACAGAAAAAGACATATTGTTAAAAAGTTTTATAAAATTATAAAGCAATAAAAAACTAATTCCTAAACTTTTCATTCGATTAATTTATTTTTAAATTTCGTAGATTGTGTCGTTATAATTTTTGAATTTGATAATTAATATCGTACGTCACGCGACACACCACTTATTTGTTATATATGGGGCGTGATCTATGGTATAATCAATTAGAAAATTGGAAATAAATTTAGAATAAATTCGTTTAAGTGAAAATTTTATCAATTTTTTTCTACCATTTTATAAATTAGTAAATTTTAGTGGAATATATGCTTAATCAATATAGGTGGAATCGAAATGTTCTAACTGAAAAGTGTCAATTTGCATTGCATGAGAGGCAACAATTTAAATATAGAAAAACATTAAAAACCACAACAAAATAAATTATAAATTAAATCAAACTGAGGATCCAAGGCTTTTAATATAGGATAAATAAATTTTAATTTTCCTTCTCCAAATTTGAATCTCAATTACTGTGCGTCTTAGCACGATGTCTTACGATGATGATGGTGACCAAGGAGTCATGTCCATGGGATAACTCCCAAGAACCCGCAAGAAGGACGTGAACTCTTGAACCTCAGCAAGCGCGTTCTGAGCACGCGTCTCCGCCATTGAAGCCTCGAAGTCGATGTAGAACATGTACTCGAAGTGTTTCGCCGTCCCCACGTTCACGTCGTCCACCAGCCTAATCGGGCGGTTGTGATTCGGCCGCGATTCGATCTTCGTCAAGCTTATGTTCCTAAACGCAAACGCAGAAAGCACCTTGAACAGAACACTCGTCCCTCTCTCGTGCGCGAAGACTATGCTCGTCTTGAATGGCCGGTCCGTCCTTGGTATGATCGGCTCACGCGCCAGCATCACGAAGCGCGTCACGTTACTAGCGTCATCCTGGATCCCGTCCTCCAGGATCTCGAGCCCGTAGATCTCGCCTGCGCGTGCGCTCGCAATCGCGGCGGTATCTCGGAGTTTATTGGCGGCGATAAACTCGGCGGCTCCGGCGGTGTCGTCGACGGCTTCACGCGCCACGTTGAGGCCGAGCTTCGTGATCGTGTGCTCGCACTGGGCGAGTGCCTGTGGGTGGGAGATCACCCGCGTGAGGAACTCCTTGCGAACGCCGGGGAGGGCCATGAGGCAGTGATGGACAGGGAGCTGGACTTCGCCGACGATGTGGAGACGGTGGCGGAGGAGGAGGTCGTAGTTCCGGTGGATCGAACCGCCGAGCGAGTTTTCTACCGGTAAAACCGCTCGATCTGCGATCCAAAGCTCCACCGCCTGAAACGCGACCTCGAATTGGTCGCAAGGAATCGGTTCGCAGTTTGGGTAAGCCTTACCGGCGGCGGCCTCTGAATAGGCGCCAGGAACGCCTTGGTACGCAACGCGGAGCCTAGATCCGTGCATCGGCGCTGGCGACAGATCCGTAATACTCAATGGCTTCTGCAACGGGGTCAGCGATTTGGCATCGGAATTCTCGATCGGGACCAGATTCAGTCCGATGACAGGTGCGGCGGAGCTGTTGTGGCCATTCACGGTGACAACGGGATCGATTTTGCCGGAGAGTGGTGGCGCCTCCGGCGCTGATTCTGATTGATCCTGAGAAACGACCTTGCTCGAGAGAATCGCACACGAGCTCTGCCAATCGGCTCGAGCTGAACCAACACCGTTAGGAATGGTCCAACTGTCGGATCTCTGGGCGTAGTGTACGGCATGACTCGACCGCTCCATCCTCGCCGTCGCCGGAGCAGTTCCGTGCATTGAATTAAGGTTGTGTGGAGACGACGGCGAAACAGCTCTCATGCCATAGAGAGAGAGAGAGAGAGAGAGAGAGAGAGAGAGAGATTGAGGGAGGGAGGGAAAAACAAAGAACTGAAAATGTGGTTGGTGGATCAGCTCGGAACGCCAAGCTGAGGAAGCAGAAATAGGAGTAAGGTCATTTATATACAGGGTAGGGGGGGGAGGTGAGGGTCAAAACGACAGCGTTTCGAGGAGTACACGCGTATTCTCAAATCTCAATCCCCGCACCACACCTACCCTCTCCACCCTCCATGGGATTATGTCCTAATTAAGAAAATTTGTGCATTTATCATAACCTTTACTATTATTATTATTATTATTATTATTACAAATGAAGATACAATTAAGCGGATTTGTGAAAATGTATATTAATAAATTCATCATATAAAAAAGGATGGTAATTATCTATATGATATTAAAATTAGAGCAATACCACTCTACCTTGGGTTTGAATGGACTTGAAATTGGAGAAGTGAATGCCCATTTGTGTCACAATACAATATTTTTTTTAACAATTATTTTGGTTGACCTTTACTTCTTAAACCCAAATGTTTTTTTTAAATTCACAAATTACATAGATTTATACATTACATCACAACAAAAATATACGTGTAGTGTATTGTGTACGTATATATATAGTTTGATTGGTAGCATAGCATGTCAACTTAGACCATAAATATTTCACAATTGAGTCGCCCCCCTTTAAGGACCGAATACTAAAATCGAATGGAGTTCACATTCCCATGTATTTATCAATCTATATAATATACCCTTAGGTAAAAGAATTCTCATGTATATCACAGCTTATTAGAGAAAACTATATTAAAACAAATGGAAAATATACGTACTTCAAATCCGTCAAAATCAAGATCTATGGGTGAACATGGTCCTGTGGATTTATTTGTGTGCGTGTCCTGTGGATTTTGGGATATTTACTTGTAAATATATATATATATATATATATAAAAAACCTAGCGTGCATCGTCGGTCCAAAAAATTATATATTTTCTTAGAATATAGTAAACATAACTAACTCATTAATTTAATCGTGATCTCAATTATAGATCCGAAGATTATATCTCCTAATCCTATATATATATATACACACACACACAACTGATTGTACTTTAGATCACCATTTTGGTTTAGGTATATAAAAAAGGAAGGAATAATATACAATCGATACTTAATTTTTAAAAATTTAATTAATCGATATTAATTGAAAAACGATTTTTTTAAAATAATTATTCTTTTCATAAAACTTGAATTCAAAATAAAGTTGGGAAAATTTGAATCGAAGTAAATATTTTTTTCAAACCCAAAATATAAACTTAAAAATAAAACGAAAACTAAAATATCTCAATTCACCATGCTAAACAAAATTGGCAAAACCAAACTATATTATATAACAGCTTACCAGATTGACATAGATTCTGAATTCATTAATCATTCCAGTTGACCCAACGGGACTATTTTTTTTTTGAATCAGCGTAATTTTTCGAGATCCACCAAACACAAAATTTACGAAAGAAAAAAAAATAATTATCGTACAGTGTGGTACTCCAAAGGTTTGAAATTAAACATATTTACCATAAAAATGTAAAATAAAAAGGTCTATTATTTGCTAGATTAAATTAAATACATTTTTTAGTAAAAATTTGGTTCGAACCATCTTATTACCAATATGGGGGGGGGGGGGTTCTAAAACCTAACAATTTCACAATCATATAGATACTGATATACGAAACTTAATAAATTTCATTTTTTTCATTATATATATATATATATATGTGCGTGTGTGTGTTTCTTATATTTTCTTAATGAAAAAGAAGATTTTTTTTTTTTTATAATAAAATTGAATTTACACAACAATGGCCAGTCACCAACACGTGATAGGAACAACAGAACACATGCTACCCAACTCCACGGCTCTCTTCGGCTGGTCCATTTTGGACCGGTCACGTGATTTCTGCATTATTCGGATGTTCGTAACCATCGCAAATACTTTGGTTACCCTAATATGTCTTCACTTATATATTCAACATCTTTTTTTTTATATTTTATATTCAACATCTTTCCATAAATAAACATAACAATAATTTTTGTCAAATAATTCGTAGCTCAATCAGTCATATCACAAAAACCTCACGATTGATAGAAGAACCGAATATAATGCAATTGGGTTCCGACATAAAGAAGACAAATCAATTTTCTTAGAAAGATTACCTTTTAACCGTTTTTTTTAACCATGGTCATTTTATATGTAACTATTTCATTCATGAAAATGTTGTATCGTTATAAATCTGTATATATTTAGGATATTAATACTTATTATATTTAGTAAACTAAAAATTAAAACTCGATTGGACCGGGCTGACCTGTGGCCCGATAATGGTTCGGGTCAAGTCCAATTACAACGCGGTCCTAAAATATAACAAGCAGGGGAAATCAGGGGTATATTTGTAAATCCTTAGATGAAGAGAAACCCTAAACAAAAACCCTCTTTCTCCGATTCCGGCAGCTTCCAATCTCTCCCTCTTCAATCTTCCGGCCCCAACCACAGGTGAAAAACCCTAACTTTGCGTCTCTAGTCATCATCTTTATCAAGGCAGCAACATTTCATGCTTTTCACCTCGATGATCAATTTATGGTCCTATAACTTTGCTCTACTGTTTCTCGACGAGTGATACGATCTTTCTTCATCCCGTTCTGAATCGCTCTCTTCCTATTGGGTTTGTTAGGAATTCTTCGTGTCTTGTTTCGAAATTGATGGAATTTTCGTCGCTACGTAGTTGGTTTTCCGTGCTTTTCTGATGTTTACGGATTCTTTTTGAAGTAATTTGATGACATTTAAGAGATTCTTATCGAGGTGTGGAAAATTGTGCTGTGATTGGATTTGATTCCTCAAGCGCTTGGAGACAGTATTTCGCCCAAACCTGCTTGTCAGAATCTTGTTATATGCTAAATCGCTTAGCCCCCAAATCGTTTTTTCCGACAGAATTCATGAAACTACATAGATCTGTTTTTCTTGTCTTGTTTGGTGCTTTGTTTGTTGTTTCTGCTGTTCCTTGAGCTTTAGTTTCAGACGACAACTTAGAGCTTGAGCCACTTCTTTGTTCTGGATTTTTTTTAAACCCTTTCTTCTATTTGCGGTTGGTGTTTCGTCTAGGGTTTCTAAACAGTAGGCAAAATGAGATTGGAGAAGTGCTGGTTCTGCTCTTCGACAATATACCCAGGACATGGGATCCAGTTTGTCCGCAACGACGCCAAGGTAAATGGCTTAACCCGTTGAATATGTGTCTTTTGTGCTTGAATGATAAAAAATGGTGCCTCATGTCTAAATTCTCTAAGCGACTCTTATGGGCTAAATACTTTGATACGCTCATGTGATTTAACCTTTTAAACCTTTCAATTATGCCCGAGAAATTCCTTTGATTATGCTTTCGGTGGGTGTTGCTATTTGTATGGTTTTCTAGCTTGAACGACAAATAATTTGTTGGATTGTCAGTTGATTCATGTATATAATCTCAATCACTCCTTGAGAGCTTCATTTGTACATTGGACTAGTTTGATAGCCACTGTTGGGTTCAGTTTATCCACTAGGGTGGCATATTTGATTAAAGATGTGTGTAATCTCTAGGATACGTAGGAGTTTCTCAAATATTTTGACGTTAGTTTTGTCTATGATTTGAGCATATCCCGATCAAACATTCCAGTGCTCAGTGGTGTTAATCTTTTGGATCTAAATCTCTGATGATATATTACTCAATGGGCAAGTTGTCAACATTTTTTAGTTGTCATGGATATTATGTGGTTTGTGATTCGGGGCAAGTAAACTATCTTCTGCTTTGCAGATTTTTCGGTTCTGTAGGTCAAAATGCCACAAGAACTTCAAAATGAAGAGGAACCCACGGAAAGTGAAATGGACTAAAGCCTACAGAAGGTTGCATGGAAAGGACATGACACAGGTAGATATATTTAATTTGATCAAAGTTAAAATAGAAGAAGGTGCAGAGTTTCGCCTTACCATGTCTGCTCCTCTTTGTGTTTCTTCTCCCAAGGATAAAACCTTTGAGTTTGAGAGGAAGAGAAACAGGCCTGAAAGATACGACAGGAATATGACAGAGAACACACTGAAGGCCATCAAGAAGATTGACAAGATTAGAAGCGAAAGAGAAGCCAGACACATCGAGAAGAGGTACATTTATATCTTTCTCTATCCTAATCTTCTCGGGATAGAAGAAAACACTCAGAGAATGTAGTATTTGTTCAGCAGAGTCCACTGATTCTATTCGTTTTGATGTTAAAACTCAGGATGAAACCGAAGAAGCTCAAGGAGCACAAGGAGGCAGTGAAGGAGATAGAACAGAGCATATCACTGGTCAAGGCGCCTGCTTCTCTCCTGAAACAACAGGATCAGGTTTTGTCAAAGATCAAAGTCCCGGTTTCTCATCAAATGGCAGAGGAACACAACGCCATGGAAGAGTGATCCTGTTCTTTTGCCCAACTTTCAAAAACTCTTACTCTTTTATCCGTGTATCCTATAAAAGCAAACAATTACACTCTATTTGTATTGTGGGGTATCAATGAAAAGACTGTGGCATAAGTTATTTGATTGTATTTCCCCTACAGAACCAAATATAAGAGTGAACGGAATGAAGAGCATTGATTCATTTGGAATTGGTATGACTTTGTTCGGAATTTGCTCTTTTCTATTCTCAAAGCATCGACGCTTGTTTGGCATCTGTGGTTGAAATTTTCACTTGTGCTCTGTCGCTATTTTACGGTCCCTTTACACAGTCGTATTCTTCTATTTGTGATTGTGAAGGACAAAAAGAAAATGAACAATACACAGACTGTGGCTTCCAATTCGAAGTAGCGTTTTAGGGTTTCCATCTCTGTTTGAAGGGTTTTTTGACGGAGGTTTCAGTTCAGGGATCAATCGAAAAGCCACATTTTTCCCGTAAAGTTCGAAGAGAGAGGAAGAAAATGGCGGTGTTTCGCTTAGCCGTGACTTCTACGCTTCTGGGTCCGGTTCTCAGAGCAACTACGAGACGACGTTTGATCACCCCCGAAGCTAGATTCTCCGTTCCGAACCCTAATTTATCATCGATTCGATTCAACTTTTCCTTTCCACAAGCTCGAATCGAGGCTTCTGCTTCGTGGTAATTCGTCATCCCTTCGGATATGGTCCTGTTTTATGGACGTGTTTTTGCTTGTTTTTATGTTATGTCTTTGATAAAGGCTCGATTTTGGTTGAATCTGGAAGGTTTTCGCGGCGTGAACTGGGCACCCACTTGCCGTTTCTCACCGCCATTGCTTCCTCTCGCATCTTCTCGAAGCTCCCGTCTGATTTCACCGACTCCTGTGAAGGTAGGTATCTATCTTATTCTTGATCGATTATACATGGGTTTGAAATGCTTTGTGCATTTCATGCTATTAGGATTTGGAGTGAATTATTTGGGTGTCAGATCCTCGAACTCAAGTTTCAAGTTTGGTTTTGGGTCTCAGTCTCATGACAGTTTGGCATTATTTATTGGATTGACCCGCTAAATTCTTCTGCTTGGATTAGCTTCACCTACCATCTAGAGGACATTAACTAGCTTCAGTGTGCAGGATTTCAAGTGTAAATCTGTGTAAGAATCTTCTATACATGTACGTACATCTGCATCAGGATGCATCGAAGTTTTAAGAGATGTTTGGAAATTCCTTTGTGTAGACAACTTTCTACTAAATTAAGCAAAATATGAACTCATTTCACTTTTTATCTTTGCTGTCTGTCGGTTGGTATCTAGTTTTCCAGAGAAAATGATCTTTCAAGTACTGCGGTGATGCTTATTCTTTTGCATTCGTTGAAACAAATCTCATGTAAGCAGAGATTTGTTCATCACTTTGGTCTCTGGTCCACTTTCTACAATATTATTTTCTTTTTCTTCTTCTTTTGCCATCAATGCTTGATGGTTAATCCTTTCCCCTGATTTATTTTTGTTACAGTTTGGCTCCTCTTATCGTTGCTTTGGGATCTACATATATTTTACCTCACATTCATGCCGATTGAGGCCCTATATTTTTTTCTAACATGAATTTCAGCATGCCCCCATCCGTAATTCCTCCTAGGGCTAGATTAAATCTACTCATGTTTAGGCCATGCCCTGACAAAAGTTTCTTCTAATTCCTAGTGTACGGGTTCTTTTTGCCATCATTCCGTAAAAGTGTCTTTCGATTACAGTTAGATTGGCTTCTTTCAATGTTTTTGATCTAGCCCACACAAATACTAGAAACTTTTCTTCTGACTCAATATCTAGGTCGGTTTACAGCTGTTTCCTTGCATTCTTCATACTCGACCATGGCTCCAAGTAAATCACTCGGAAAGAGAAACAGCAAAAGAAAGAAATCGAATGCCAAACCTGTCCTGGATGAAACTAAATTGCAACAGGCGATTTCTCAGCTCCCGCCCAGATTTACCCCAGAAGAACTTGCCGATGCCATAACCCTTCAAGAGGACCCACTCGTGTGTTTCCACCTCTTCAACTGGGCATCACAGCAACCAAGGTTCAGACATGATGTTTGCTCGTACCACAATGCCATAAGGAAGCTTGGAGCTGCAAAGATGTACAAAGAAATGGATGATATTGTCAACCAAGTATTGGCTGTTCATCACATTGGTAACGAGAATCTCTACAATTCAATCGTCTTCTATTTCACTCAAGCACGTAAGCTGATACGCGCAGTGAATATATTTAAGCACATGAGAAGCAGCAGAAACTTGGAATGCAGGCCTACGGTTAGAACTTATCATATCCTTTTCAAAGCCTTGTTGGGAAGAGGGAACAATTCTTACACCAGCCACATGTACATGGACACAATGAGATCTTTGTTCAAACAAATGGTGGATGACGGTATTGAACCAGACGTGTTCGCTTTGAATTGCATGATCAGAGGTTACGTCCTTTCTCTTCATGTCAATGATGCCCTAAGGATCTTTCACCAGATGAATGCGGTTTACGATTGCCAACCAAATGCATATTCATATGATTATCTGATACATGGATTATGTGTCCAAGGTCGGACCATTAATGCAAGAGAGCTGTTTGAAGAGATGAAAGCAAAAGGATTTGTTCCAAATGGGAAGTCTTATAACTCATTGGTGAATGCTCTTGCTATAAGTGGAGCGATTGATGATGCAGTGAATTGCCTGTGGGAAATGATTGAGAATGGGAGGTTGGTTGATTTAATCACATGTAAAACAGTCCTGGATGAGTTTTGCCGAAGAGGAAAGTATGGTGAAGCAACGAGACTGCTGGAGATGCTGCGAGAGAAAAAGCTTGTTGATGGAGATGCGTATAAGAAGCTTGTGAATGTTCTCCACAGTGATTCATAGAGGTAACAAAGCGTCTGAATTTTGTTATACTTTATGTATCATTGTTTCTGAAAATATCCTTTTTTAAATATCAGGAAATTGGAAAAACAAATTAGTTTGGTATCAAAACTTGAAGGTGGAGCTTTTTTTTTTCATATGTAGTCATAAGGACCAGTTGATGGACTTTTAGTTTGAGCAATTCCTTGATTCTAGGATATCTCATACTTTTTGTTTAATGCTTTGTTGGCTGTCTTCCAGGATTTTTGAACACAAGGCATAATGAGATTGGGGAAAAGCTGTTTTTTGTTTTGCACTTTAACAATATGCCCGGAATGTGGTATCCAGTGTGCCAGCAACAATGCAAAGGTAGATTGGTTGGTTAATGCTTTTTACCTTTTCGATGGCATGAGTTTGAGCTTAAATGAGTAATAATTAGTGGGGTTTAGTAGTTATGTTCACAAGTAAGATCTCTGACCAATCTGTGTCAAAAGTTTAGTTAAGTTCATATGATTTGAACCGTTTAAACATTTTCCAATCATTCCTGAGAGAAATGCCTCATCTCAGTGCCACATAGTAACTTGCCGACACTTCTCTTACCTTCCGTGTCAGTGTCGTCGATTTTTAATCCTCATATCTCGATGAATTCTTTGGGGTCTTTTAGCTCTCGAGGGGTGGCAAATAAACGGTGGTTGGTCATTGTGTTCAATGTCTGACTTTTTTGTTTGCTAAATGTACGAGTTAACAGTATATCCGTGTTCTGAGCGTATGCATCTCAGTGCCTAATGTAAGTTGGATCTTAGCAACGACATTTTGCTCAGTTTTGCTGTGCATATAATTTGGATCATCTGTGATTCTCCCCTTTGCAGATTTTCAGAACAATTGGAAAAAGGACTAAAATCCTGCAGGAGATTTGCATGGAGATGGAGGAGAGGGCATGGCACTTCACTTCACCCGATTTGATCAAAGAAGCCACGGCCCGGAAAATCTAACTGAAAGGTCGGTAAGCTGGGCAACATATATGGTAAAAAGAGGTACTCATTCCTCTTGTTGCTAGTTCTTTACGTGTACAAGATAGTAGTATTTGATAGAAACAAACTCCACTGATTCTGAGTGTTTGGAGATCTCAGGATGAGTCATCCCAAGGAACACAGCATCCCTCTGGTTTATGTTTCTTTTTTGTCTCTGTTAATATACAAATACTTCAGATAGGTTATTGCAAAGTTTGATTTGGTTTCTGTTGCAAATCTTCAAACATGTATCTGTTCTTTTGCTTTCGTTTTGAGTTACAGTTTGAGTGTATGCAATTGGATTCCAGGGTTATGATGATGTATGTGTATGATGGTTCATTCTAATGTATGAATAAAGATTTAAACTCACTTTTGAACCAGAATCAGAATTTGTATATCTGTTTTTTTATAAAAAAGAAAAGAAAAGAAAATTAGTGTTTTTTTGGGTTTTATGTGAATTAACTAACCCAGTTGGTACGCTGCAAGTGACCTGTGCAAAGATTACAAGTGGAGTTAGGGTTATGTACTTATGTTCATATCATCTAACCATATATATATACATATATATATATTGCCATTTCGGTTTTGATAAGTCTAAGTGTTGGAATGAATAAGATGTGGTCGAGTTCAATGGTTAAAGCTTAATCTTCAGACGTTGGAATGGATACTTTTGTATTCATGGATTTGAACCAAAATAATTAACCAATAACGCCATGCAGCGTTTTGTTGTCTTATTATATATCAAAAGCAAATAGCCGAACCGCACCGATCCGGTTTAATATGTCGGTTTTTTGGTTGAGTATATGCGGTTTGGACCGGTCCGGTTTTGAAAAATCCAAAACCCTGAGGTTTAGGGATGAGACCAAGGCCAAAATTGCAGAGACAGTTGAAGAACGAGAGCGGCAAACATGGCAGCAATCGGCGTCGCCGGAAGGTCTACGCTTCTGGGTCCGATTCTCAGAACAGCAACGGCAAGAACTTCAATCGCATCGAGAGCTAGATTCTCCGTTCCGAACCCTAATTCGGCATCTGCTCGCTTGAACTCTTCTTCTCTTCGTCAAGCCCGAACCGAAGTCTCTGCTTCCAGGTGATGATTATTCTTCTTCCTCGGATGTTGTCTCCGTTTCCTGGTTTCGAATGTTGGTTTTTTTTTGTCTTTGAGTTGGTGTTAGTGTTGATAAAGTTTGGATTTTGATTGGATCTAAAAGGTTTTTCCGGCGAGAACTGAGCACCCAGCAGCCATTTTATAGCGTCGTCGCTTCTGCTTGCCTCGTTTCGAAGCTCCCCTCTGATGTCACCGCCTCCTATGAAGGTATTTTTCTTTCTCTGGATCAATTTGGCGTGTTTGTATGAAATGGTTGTTCAAATCAAAGAGTGAAGCCTTAGGTGAAGAATTTTAAGTTTTAGATCCTCGGTCACATAATTAAATTTAGGTTTGCTAAGAATTCGGGTTTCGGTCCTCGAGATGTGTTTTCTAAGGCAGTATTGCGAGCTGTTGGTATAACTGAGATGACTTAGTTAAGCTTCTAGGATCAGAATTCTGTAGTTTGTTCTGAGATTTCCATCTAATTGTGTTACGGCTCGTTCTACACGATATTTTGGGATGAACAATTGAGTTCTGTATCAAATTTTTCTCTGTTGACAGTTTGCTGCTATCATTTGTCTAAGAAAAGTGTATGCCTTTTGAGAAAACTATGGTAGATATCGACGACAAGATGTTTGCAGCCTCTTTGGCTGTGGTTTACATCTCAGAGCCACAGCTGAGTTTTGGTGTCTTCTGAACTAGAAACAGAAAGTTCAGTCCTGCAAAGATTTGTGCTGTTTGTTTGATCTTGGGGAGTTGAGTTTAACTTCAGAAGAGTATAAGGAAGAAGATTTTAAAGAGAATCAAAGAGCTCTAATATTTGGGTTCTAATAACATTTCTTCTTTGGTGACAGGTAGGTTTGCAAACTATGTCAGTCCCATCTAGAAGCAACAGGTTTGCGAGATGAATGGCTTCACCTTTGGTTTCTTTTACGCTATTTTGGTGTTTTCAAGAGAGAAAAACTCAGGTTCTTGCATATTAAAATTGTTAGACATGTTTGGAAGCCGAAAATGTATTTCTCGGAGGTTACTTACTTGGATCTGGTTTCAATTTTTTTAGTCAAATGATACTCAACAAAAGTTGTTCTCAGAATATACCATAATCCTCTCTGCAGTTTCGGGGAAATAAAGATCATTTTCTTCGGTGAAACCTTTACTTTCCTGCCAGATTATGTGTTGCATTCTTTACACAACCAGATTTCAGATTAGATACTGAGGCTCTTATCTCTGGCATCTTGGATCTGCTGTAAGTTAAATGCTGACCTACTTAGAGTAGCCAAATGCTCATGAAATTATAGCTAAAATATGAAAGGGTGAAGGCTAAAGAAGGGAATATATTGTGCTTCATATGTTATTTGCTTCGTGTATCTCCAAGTAACAGCACTATGATCCTAGAAATCTCATTGATACTATTATACTTTACGTTATTTCTCGAAGTGTGGTCGGATTTAGGCCATATATGGTGGGTTATGTAGAAAGAGCTTCATGGCTACCGATATTTTGATTTTGTGGAATACCCATTATTAAAAAAGGAAAGAAAGAGAGATCCTTTCTCTGGTCTAATCAGCAAAAACCAAACTTGTGTCTGGTTGTTATCATACCTGTCAATGCTTGTTGTTTCTGGATTTAGGCAATGATTCTTGCGTGCTGTTTGGAGATTCCTGAATATATCTGTCCCCAGAAGAAAGTTGCAGTTCTACGGTAAAGAAGGCTTCTGCTTGGACCGCTTGGTTCTTTTTCAGATATTGACAGCTCTGCTTTGGTGTGAATCATGGTTTAGTCATTGATTCTTGTTCATGAACGATAAGTTTAACGGGTATGTGTTCCACAACGTTAGGAAAAGTTGTTTTGTTGATAGAATTCTGGGAATTTTCTGCTTAGATCTCAGGTTCAGCGGTTCATCTGATGCATTAGGAATCTTGGGTACTTTTCTTTCAGATCGATTTTCTTTCTTCTCTTTTCTTGGGACCATTTTGATACCAAAAAAACCAGTGTGTCATTTAGCCGCTGAGTCTTTATCTTGCAGGATTCACACTTCTTCCCTTTGTTGTCAATAAAGAACAGTTTGGTGCACAAAGCATCCCGTTGAGCGGGGGTCCGGGAAGGTCCGGGGACCTGGAAGAGTCCCACCAAGAGGGTGTATTATATGCAAAGCTTACCTTATAGAAATATTCTGCAAGAGGCTGCCTCCAATATTCGAACCGTGACCTCTAGAGTACAACGACAACACACCAATACTTCCCTTCTTTGTTGCCAATGTTTTTGGGGAAAAAAAAGTTATTCAGTTGGTTTTCCATTTTTCATCATCTAAATCTTTCTTAAACCACAATCTAAAGTTTGATTGAATTTGGAATTTGATTGGGAGCTGTGAGTTGTGAAATAAATTTAACAAAAAACAAAGATTGCAGTTAGGGATGCAAAAACGAATCCGGTCCGCAAGTTGGGTCGCAAAGTCAGTTCGTTTTTATCGAGTCGGACTGGAAAAATATGAGTTCGAAAATAACGGGTTGTATCCAAACGGTCTGGCTGAGACCGAGTCTGGCCAAACCAGCGCGAGCGCGTTTTGCATCTCTAATTGCATTTATTTCAGAGCTTTTGTTAGCGGATGGTTTTGGTGAGCAATTCAGACGTTTTGGAACTCCTTAGCGTTAAGACATATCTTGTCATGTGGTTGAACTAGTTATTGGTAATTAGTTGTTTAAGTGGTTAGGTTATATACATGGAGACTTTTTCTCATAATAACCAAACCCTTTGAATGTTCTTGTACAATCTTGTTGCTATGTTTTGTCATAAAGGTCGTATAGCATTATTAAAAAGATAATCTCAATTTATTGTTTTAATTTAGTTGGAATTGCTGAAGAAAATTCAACTCGATACATACCATAGTTCACTGTATGGACTAGTTGTATACATATATGTGTGTGTATGTATGTGTTTTGTAAATCATGATCCTTAGATGATGATGATGACATAGGTTTTTATCATGAAATATGAAAAGACTTTCATTATGATATTTTAAGGGGTTTTATTATTATTTTTTAATGTAATAAGTAGTGAGGTTAAGATAATGGTATTAGTTATGGGATTGACCAATGCGCTTTATGCATGATTAGCCAGGTAGGACATCTGTTCAAAAGCAGAACCTCACCCATCACATCACTTATAGAACATGTACATGTACATGTACATATAGACACCCGCATATATATATACATATATATGTATGTTTATGGTCACTTGAAACGGGATATTATACTCCTATTATATTTTATAAAAATTAAATTAAATTTTCATAACAAATATTTGAGTTTATCTATAAATTATTTCTTTTGTACTCCATCTTTTTCATACCCATTAAAAATATTTTCTGAATCCATTTCTATATAGATTTTCTGAAAAATCTACCTTTTTCATAAATATAAAAAAGGCAGAAAAATATTATAATAAATAGTAGGCAACTTAACTAGCCGTCTCTAAAATATTTTATCTCATTCCCACCTTCTCTTACACACTAATAAATACACATATATGAAATATTCAACCATATTATAAAAACCGATTAAAGGGCGTACATAATATATCCACAAATAGATTAGGACAATTTAATATCGAAGTAATATTCGAATTCGAATTCAATTTAAATCGAACCCAATTTTAAAATTAAACATTTTCGAATCCCACAAGATTCGATGAAACTAAACCAATACCAAATAAAATAAATTCCAACCAGACAAAATTTATATCGAAATATGTTTGTAACGAGTTTCTCATTGTACCCCCACCACCCAGCCGAACTTTATATATTACACTCTATCCACAGAACCACAACTATGTATATATATCCATCACACGTCACATTTATATTTAGGTCACAATTATTAAACTTTGTTTATGGCTGCTTTTGTGTTTGATTATAAAATTACAAAAAAAAAGGGATATTTAGTGTCAAACTTTAAATTTTATATATTTTGTGATTTTAAAATAAAAAATATTGTAATTAAAACTATTGATTTTCATTTAGTTTATAGAAACGCGGATAAATACTTTCAATATCAAATAATATTATAGTGTAACCAAATGTTTGTAAATATACTTTATCTATAAATCTCAATATCTGTCATAATTTCAAAGTTTTTATTACACGCAAAAAGCCTTGTCCGAATCTCACATTCATTAGAAGCCTCTAGAGGTTGATGCTTTCGTGCTTTAATACCCAACCATATCAATCTTTTTCAAATCATATGATTTCAAAGATGATAGCATATAATAAATATATATATATATATAGTAAAAGACGTTATTATAAAGTCTTTATACACGACATACAATTTAATTTGGAAATAGATAATTAGTGTAAAAATTTAAATGTATTATGACTAACCAGTCATCTCGTTAATTGCCATTATATATTAGAACATTTTGTTTCGGCGCACTTTTCCGTTTTCTTTTATTTTTTACAAAAAATATTTTCCTCTCTTTTCCCCAGTTTTTCGGGTCATTTTCCATTATCTTCTTATTTTTTTTCCGATTTTTTTTTGTTGCTATCATTTTTTTTTGTTCCCAAAACATTATTTCTTAATTTTGGGAAAAAGAAAACAACAGTTCAAAGTGCTCACTGAAATGATTCGTATACCTTTTGGCTTTTGCATTTCAATACTTATAAATATACGTGCATTTTCTTATATGTATATATAATATGTAGAAGTAGAAGGTGGGCTCGTTTACGTATAGAATATAATGGTTTGATAAAAATTGAAAAATCATGTGATTGCATGTGTTAAGAAGGTACCACGAAATCAATGCAATCTCACCAATCCAATGCATTTTTACTTCTATATTTTATGGAATACCTTAAAACTTATACATATATATATATATATTGAGGTTTTAATATTGCTAAAGGCTGTTTTCTAATATATTAAGGGCATATATGTATAAACAGCAGATTAATTAAAAAAAAAAATTTCTACATAATATAAATAATTTAACTCAAAAAATATATGTGAGAAATGTATTTTTATTGATATTATTAAATACAATTTTAAGATGTAATACTAAAATTATATTTAAATTTATTGGAGATAATTGTATGATATATATATCCAACTAATGAAAATGACCCCCCGCCCCACAAACTCATTCCAACAGTATTTTCTACTTCCTAAAGAATATCCAAAAACTATACAACTTTTAAAAAATGATTTAATTGAATTTTTAATGAATAATTACTTGATAAATGTATTTTAAAAAATTATTACATTTAAAATCTTAACTATAGATTTATCATTCTGTCATTAAAATGTCTAATACGTGTATATATATATATTCATATATCTATAATTACTTGTTAATAATGTGATATATTTAAAATATTATAATTTAATAAAAAGGTTATAGTTTCTTTACGTCTTTATACAGTTTTTATCATTTATTTAGATTTGTTGATGATTAAAATTTTAAATGTACTTTTTAAAAGTAAAATTGTTAATTTTGTAGATTTTTTAATCAAAAGTTTAACTACATTTATGAATATTGAAGTTTTAACTGAACTTTTTTAAAAGTTCAATATTCATTTTTGATATAGAGTTATTATTATATATGGAAAAATTAGAGAAAAAAAATTACTTGAATTTGTACATTTTTTATATCATAATCATGGCTAATTATATATGAGAAATTGCTGAATTTAATGCGTACATATGTACATTACATATGGTTGTAACCCATACTTTGCTTGGGAATTTGAATCAGTGACATTAAAACAATCTAAGTTTTGAGTCTTGACCCTACACATATATACATATATATATTTGCACAATTAAATATTTCTCCAAACAATGTATTTGCACAATTAAATTGTACAATAAAATTAAATTTCCGTATAATAAAGAGTTAGAAGGCTCCAAATGCAAGATATCTGCAACTTCACTCAGATCTCCATATGATAGGCTGTCTTTCTAAGCTTTGTAACTTTCAATTTTATCAAAGACATAAAAAAAAAACTATTATTTCTTTTCATTCCCTCTTTTTTTTTTCTTTTTTTTTTTTTATGTTTCTGACAGCAACGACGAACACACCAAAAGGGCCTGGTTAGGGAACAAGAAATTAAAGAATCCAGATGACAGGAAGACCGTAATTAATTCCCGATTAATTTTTTTTAATATAGTACATACGATAATTTTATTGGTTATAATATTTTATTACATCCTACAAATATTATATTAAATTTTCTAAAGGTTGGATAAATGGCCATGATTATGTTACGACAAACAAAGCGACCGTGCCCTACCTTTTATTTATACATTTATTTTTCATTTTTTTTTTTATGAAATGGCAAAATGGATTAAGCAAAGTGCATTAATTCTTGCTACTATTTAATCTCTTTTTACCTTTTTTCCATTTTGATAAAATCTCAATACGGTAATAGAATATAAAACATTGAAATGACCTAGTTTATTACTTAGTTTGGCAAGATTTATTTCTATTTTGTCAAAATCTCGTATAAGCTAATTAAATATTAAAAATTGAAAATTCCCTAGTTTATTACCTACCTTACTTTCGCCAAGATTTATTTGTACGTGTTTTTTTTTTTACTTAATTACCGCCAGAAACTATTGCCGTATGAGAGTTTTCCCTTATTGCTTGCGTGTTAATAGGGATTTTAAAATGTAATCCTCGTGTATTAATAAGAGATTGATATCCTCAAACTATACAATCAATTAATTATGGTAATTATTTTAATTATTCAATAAAATTTTTGTTTGTGCTCTCCAAGAGTAAAGTTCGAAAAGTAAACTTCCCTCTGCTCATTTCATTTGCAGTTTTCTTTGGTGCAAGACCCAATCAAACCCCCTCTCTCTCTCTCTCTCTCTCTCTCTCTCTCTCTTGTGAGGAAGAAGAAAAAGAAGCAAAACCCATCTTCGGATTTCAATTTCCTCTGAAACCCAGATCGAATTGATTCTCATTTTCTTCTCAAAATTTCATCTTTGAATCACCAAAGAAAAAGGTTTGATCTTTGGTCATCTCCTCTCTTTCCTTTTGAAACTTCTGGTGCTTGGCAGAAAACTCTCTGTTCCAGAGCTGAAAGCAAAGACTCGGACAGCGATTTGAGGGGGGGAAACCATTTTTTTTCCCGCAATAAAAAATGAGAGACTTAGTGT
Source organism: Tarenaya hassleriana (assembly GCF_000463585.1). Lineage (NCBI taxonomy): Eukaryota > Viridiplantae > Streptophyta > Magnoliopsida > Brassicales > Cleomaceae > Tarenaya > Tarenaya hassleriana. The sequence goes on along the minus strand of NW_010969548.1, from coordinate 794,236 downwards.
CGTGTTTCAGCGAGAACTCGATCAACGTGACGAACCCATCATGTTCAAACTACAGCAGCAACGCTTGTATCTCTCCAGCTTTATCCCCCTCTGTTCAAACCTCCATTACGAGCATCTACAGAATCACCATCGGATCATCATCATCATCATCATCATCACCATCATCATCTCGTAAACATCTCTTGATCAATGTCACTTGGTGCAAGAACAACACGAATCCCGCCAACCAAGGCCTCAGCATAGGAGTTTTCGCCCACGACAACAACCCCTCGACGTGTCTGAAACTCAACACCAATTCCAGGTTCTTCCGCAAGAAGAAAGGCAGCAAAGTCCTCGAATCCGATCTCGGCAAGATCGAGGTTCTATGGGATCTCTCCTCGGCTAAGTACGACAACCTCGGAGGACCCGAGCCTGTCGAAGGGTTCTACGTCATTGTCCTCGTTGATGCAGAATTAGGGTTAGTTCTTGGAGCCTCCGCAGAGGAAGCTCTGTTCAAGAAACTGATAAAGTGCTCATCCGGAGATTTCTCCTCGGCAATCGCCAAGAATTGTCTGGTCTCGAGACAAGAACACTTCTCGGGAAACACCCTTTACTCGACGAGGGCCAAGTTCGCGGAAACTGGGATTTCCCACGAGATTCTGATCAGATGCAGCGGGGAAACAGAGGGTCTGAAACAGAACGCTCATGACGACAATCAACATCGGAACCATGGTAATCATCACCATCATCCTGTTTTATCGGTTTGTATCGACAAGAAGACGGTGATCAAGGTGAAGAGATTGCAGTGGAATTTCAGAGGGAATCAGACGATTTTCGTGGACGGGTTGTTGGTGGATCTGATGTGGGATGTCCATGATTGGTTCTTCAGCAGCAATCAGGGGAGCTCGTCTTCAGGAAGTGGGAAAGCTGTGTTCATGTTTCGGACAAGAAGTGGAATGGACAGTCGGCTCTGGTTGGAGGAGAAGATGATGAAGAAGGAACAGAACAACCTTGACTTCTCTCTCCTCATCTATGCCTGTAAGACCTAGATTGTTTTTTTTCTCTCTGTTACCATGAGTTTTCTTGGCTTTTTGGGTTTCATTTCTTCTTGAAAGAAGTAAAGATTTTTACATTCTTTTTTTTTGTTGGAGTTGTGATTCATTTATATTGAGAAAATTTCAGAAATGGGCAATTTATTAGGAATATTTTTTTTTTGTGATGATTAATGTTTTTTGGTATATATATTGGTCCAAGAGTTTTGAAAATATACATTTCAAAATCCAAAAATCTTTCTGCTTGGCATTGTCATACACTATGCATGAAGCTCATAAATGAATGTGTTGCAGAAGCAATAATGATAATATGATGGGTATTAAAAAAAAATTATTTAGAAAAATGGTAAATCTTGGAGGGGGATTGGTGTCACATAAGATTTGGTAAAGGGGAAAATTTGGAAATCACGCCTATAAAGAAGATATGCTTGAATTCTCTTTAGAGGACAAAAGTTATAAAGTTGAGAATATCTACTCATAATACTGTTTTATTGTTTATATATTTATTTTTTGAATGATTCTAGGAAAATAATAAATTTTAAAACGGATTTTATGGCTAATGAGGAAAAATATTGAGGGGAATTTTATAAATTAATGAGAAAAATAAGGATACACAAAATGATATGGCATACTAAATTTATAATATTTATTACTTTCTTTTAATATGAGATACATTCCGATATCATTCCATTCGAGAATCTTTGTAATAGAAGAGCATCATTTGTCATCATGAGCAGTTTTTTTACTTTCTGTTTCCTAACATTTGAAAAGTTTTATTTTTTTATTTAATATTGTTTGTTTGGTTGTGAGATTTTTTTTCTTTCTTATGATTAATCCATATAATAATTATGCTCCATTATTTTTATCGATTAAATCATATATTGTCATAATAAAAATAGATAAATTCATACAAAAATAGAAATTAAATTATTAAGTTATTTATTTTAACCAACATATTAAAAGTTCTTTTAAAAACTAAAACTTTTGCAAATGTTTAAAATCATTCTCCATAAAAAAAATCTAATAGAGTCAATGTTCGCATATCTTGCTATAAAAAAATATCTCAGAATTTGGTTTTGTATATTTAATGAGTCACGTATAAGATAAGCATTCTTTAAATAGTTTATTATCAAAGTTTCAATGTATTTTACTATTTTTTTTTCTATAATAATGTCTTTTACAGATTGACGTGCACGTGAAAAAGAAAAAAAAAGAAAAGAAAAAGATGGGAGTTAGAAGATAAATTCTTTATACTCGATTAAAGATCTGAAAGTAAATAACTATGCTTTCAACGAAGAAACTTGAAATAAAGATTTTAAAATCACCAAATATGCAATTTAAATTCCAATATCTTCAAAGATATACTTGAACAATAAAGTAGATTAGTAATTCTTATATGCAAATGAACAATCGGAATAAGTATCATTATTGAAATGTTATCGATTTTTCAATACTGGCATGATAATGGCACTGCATCGTATGTACTTAGATACATTGCCATAGATATAATATATATATATATATATATATATGTAATGAAAAATGAAATAAGATAGTGAATGTATAAATGGTAATAAAAGCTAAAAAAAAAGAATAAATAAAAGGTATCCTCTTTGAAACAGACATTAAATTCCATTTGGCTCCTCACATGGCCCCTGCATGTTTCACACAAACACATATATAAAATATTATAGGAACTTTCTTTTGAATTTGAATGATATATAACTTTATTCTATGTATGTCCGAACAATTCTCTTTTTTAAATATTTGCTATTAAAATATTTCAATATTTTGAATTTTGTTTCTGACAATTACCTCTGAAATTCCTCTTTTTAATTGGAAAATAGCTCAGTTAAAAAAATTGAGCAAAATCTCTTTCTTTCCAGATTCTTTTTAAAGGTTTTAAATCTTTAGGGGTTTAAGGCTTTTTTTTATATTTTCATAATTAAATAAAACTAGGTTTCAAGAAATAGAAAATTTGTTAGCTTGATAAATTATCATACAAAAGAAATATAGACTACGAATTAATTTTTCATTTTGTGAAAAAAAAAAAAAAAGAACAACGAAATCGTGGCTAGTATGGGCTTTACTTGGATAGTGGGCCCAATATGGAGGCACTCATCGTCATTGTCTAGAATTGAACTACTGTTTGTCGAACAAACAACACGACGTTTTGCGGTTTTGAAACAGCACTACGTCCCGTTCTAGCCGCATTTTTTTTAATATCCGATTATATTTAACAATTTTATTTAAAAATAAAAGTCTATGTGTATAAGCAAATTTATGTCATAAAATCGAAGAGATTATTTAACCACACAGAGTCGGGCCAAAATTCCGAATGCCCTTATTTATTAGAAAAGAAAGTGTATACAAAAAATATACATAGACGTATATAAAATATTAGAACATGGCGACATGGAATTATTCAATCGGTATAATATTTGCCAGAGCCGCCATCATCTGAACCACAAATCTTTTTTATTATCATCCTCACGAATATCAGAATCACCGTCACTGAAACAACGATGATGATCCACGTGGTGAATCCCGGCATGATCTTCAGCAGCAGCAGCGGCAGGAGGTGGTGATGACGTGGCAATGGCGATGCGGGGAAGAAGAAGAAGAAGAAGAGGAGAATAATGGAAATGAATGGAGAATTAATGTAAGAAAAAAAAGAGAGACTTAGAGGGGTTTGGTGGGACGACACGTGTACGGAATCGAAGTATATATGTTTCATGTTTCTTTCTCGATGTATGGTAATGGTATGCATGCTCATGATGAATGCATGCGTGAATGAAATCCTTTTTGTCTTAACCCCCGCTTTGGATTTCTTTGCCTTGTCCCCTTTGAATAACCATATTCCATTTCCTTTATATATGCATTACTTTATCACAAAAAAAAAAATCAAATCTTTCACGTATCATATTATTATTATGCCTCCTATAATTATTTTATAATGATATATGTTTTTTCTTTAATTGAGACCACCCACATGTTTTTTGGTTGTCAACTTTGCGCCAAATTGGGTTTTGCTTCATAGCATTAATTGTGTAGACACATAAACACGTTAGATGTTATTGAATAAATGATATTAGAATTAAGGGAAAATTCCACTAAAATACCCCAATTTGTAAAAAGTTTCCATAACAATATACCCCAATTAAAATTTAGCTAATATATATTAGGTATGAATGACAACGAATCCCAAATATTAGACCGAAAGAGCGAAAGAATTATGAATAATAATTTGACGATAACAATATATGTTTTAGAGTATCTTACATGGAAGTAAAATATGAGGAAAATGTGGAATAATGCGTACGATACATTTTACTATGATTACAATGCTATACGAAATGTGTGCATGATAACTAAATCTAAATATACGATTGCTAAAACAAAAATTAACGAAATATTACGCTTTTGCAAATGAAAATTTGAATATAAATATACAACACGGCAAAATTTCATAGTTGAATGGGTTGAACTTCTATTTGCAATATTCGTTTTACTTTATTGTTTTTTTCCTTGTATTCGTGGATTTTTTTTTTATGCATTTTCGAGTTTTAATGATTTTTTAGTTATGTATATTAATTCTGATTTTTTAGATTCTAATTTTTTACGTTATATTTTTTACATTTTGTTTTTACTTTCAATAAAGTTCTTTGTTTTTCCTTTTCTTGTTTTTAAAGTTATTTTCTTTATATTTATCATTTTTATTTTAGAACGGAATACATACCAACAAAAATATCTTATGCCAATTTTTGTAATAAGATTGTATCAATTTTTATAATAAAATATTTTTACAGCCCGTTAAAACTCGCTCTCAAAATCCTTGAAACCAAACTAGAAAAGTATACTAAGTAAACAAGTTCAACCAAAAATTCATGGTAGGGTCCAAAATCCAAATAATTATAATAGCGACGACGACGACAACAACAGATAGATTAGATAAGAATGGAATGAAAAATGTATTATCGATTATTAATAATATTTTTTAAAAAAATATAGAAACTACTAATTTTATTTTTATTAGAGACAGTCATAAAATTAATATTAATTTTATATCAATTAGTTTAAATGATTAAGACATGATGAAATGTGATCTCGGTACCACACGTACTACTAAATTAGAGCCCCAAAGGATAGATATTCTATAAAAATAACGGTGCACGATGGTAAATGATACGACATTAATTAACATATGATAAACACAAATGCAAACTTAACACGATATTCCTGATACAATATAGAACAACACATACACCATAAAACAATAGGAAACATGGGATATACATACACACACACACATATATATATATATATATATATATAATATTCGATTGGCAATCCAAAGGAGGATAAAATGTTCCAATTCCATCGAGGTATAATGCGGGGTCCTTCATGTGCCTTGCATGGGAATATCGGGCCAAATTGCTGGATACCCTTTTTTTTTATTAAAAATACGAAACACACACACACACACACACACATATATATATATATAAACGAAGATAACATAGGATGTAATACGCTCAATCCCCGTGATCTTTTCCGTCATCTCCTGACTGAGAATCAATGATCCTGCTAATGACCGTACTAATTACTATTACAGCCACTATTACGACAATGATCAGCAGTATCATCGCGAGTGAGAACGGTATCGTCGTGAGCGGCATCTTCGACGGCGGCAGGAGGAGGAGGAGGAGGAGGAGGGGGTGATGATGACGTGGCGACGGGGAGAAGGGGAGAAGAATGGAAATCGAGGAGAAGGATTTGGTCGATAGAAGAAGAGAAGACGGAAGAGAAAGAGACGTGAGATTGATGAGACACGAAATCGAAGTAGTCTTGTTTCTTCTCAAAGCTCATGATGAATGCATGTGTGTATCCTTGTCTTAACCCCACCTGGCTCTCCATGTCTTGTCCCCTTCATAAAAAACCATGCATGATCTCCACATCCATCCCATATCTTTCTTTTTTACGAATCATATATATATATATATATATATATATCTTTATATACACGTATATGATACGGTTTTTGTTTATTAAGACCACCATGCACATGCTTTTGTCTGTAAAACTTTGCCCCGAAATGGGTCTGCTTCAATATATTACGCTGCGTATATATAAACATGTTACGTGTGACGTTTGTATCAAGAGGGGGGAAGCAGTAAACACAATGGTCACTTTTGTGCAAAATGCATGATAACTAAATCCGGATATATGATATATATTAGGTAAAAAGATGCATAAATTACCGTATAACATAAAAGGATGAAACATTAATATATGTATATGTATATGTATATGTATATATGTATATATACCATTCGAAGGATTTGAGGGAATCAATTTCGTCGACCAACTTCTGAAGCCCTTTGATGATCTCTTCCACGTTAACATCTTCTTTGAACTTAACAATCACCAAGTGTTTGAACTCTGAAGAATCTGGTTTTGTTTTTGTTACCTCACTCATCTTTTTTTCCCCTCACACTCTGGTGAGTGGTGTGTTGCTCATGGCCCTTCAATTTATACATCCAAAGTGAAAAGTAAAAAAAATATATGAAAATTGTTAATACATTTTACAGCACTGTGAAATTGTGATGAGTAAAAAGACATCCATCTCCCTGTGTATGTGTCTAGAGGTTATTTTTTTTTAACAAGTGTTATAATCATAATTTTTAATGATGCAGCTTAATCGCTCCTCGTTAATTTGTAAGAGGATAGAATTTTATAGTGGCATAGGATATTTGATATATTTTTATGATTTTAACCAACGTATGGCATATTATTATACAAAATATGGTTTGTCTTAGGAGTCGATATTTCAACCAATGTTTGATATATTATTACATGGTTTTATCCGTATACAATACATTACACGAGTGTATATTTACGGGGATCTAATAGGTAAAAGGATAAAATTACCATGAGTAAGATTTGGGGGTCAACATGAACAGAGGTTAAATCAGACCACACAAAAAACCCTTGTGACCTTATAAATTATTCCCACAAGCAAACACCCTTTTTGACAGATTCTTCTGTTTAGCTCTGAATTATAGAAAGCTACAACACATCATGTACCCGGTCCAACTTTTTTTTTTCTTTTAGAAAAATTTTGAACATATTTTTGTATGAAATTTTTATTTACACCATCTTGCAAAAAAAGTTGAATCATTTTTAAAAAAAAAGTATCTTCTCTAACGAATTATTGAACCAACGAATATATTTCTAAATCAATTTTTTGATACATATAGGTTTGGTATTATATAAACAGTATTTACCCAACAATTATGTAACATAATACACGATAAAAAAAATCTATAATCAAATAGAAAACAAACGTACCAGTTTACAGATAATTGGAGGGTGGTCAACATCAATTGAATGATACGGTTTACGTACTGACCCTCTTTTTGCATAGACGCACATGCATCTCTGACCCTATTGTCTCTAATGTTTGTAGAATGGTTTTGACACGCCAAATGCACAATATGCTGCCTTTGAAATCCACATTTTCTTTTTTATTTTTTGCAATTTCACCTATTTTCAACAGTGTTCTTATGTTATCTCTCCATACCCGTTTTGGACAAATATCCATATCAATTATGCCCATTTCTTTCTCTAATTCTCCATTTGAAAAAGGATATTCTTTTAAAAAGATATAGTTGAATCGAAAACGCGTAAAAAAAGACATTCATAGATGAATTCGACGAGTAAATAATGCACTACAAATCCAATGAATTCATACAATGTGATGCCATTTTGATAATAGGCACGGTAAAGGATCTAATGGAGGCTATTGCGGAATTCAATAAGAAAAAGGGATAATCGCCAAAAAAACCCTGTACTTTTACCAGGTCAATGAAAAAACCCTGTACTTTTTTTATTACCAATTAAACCTTGTACTTGGTGTGATTAATTCATAAAACCCTGTACTTTTAAACAATTCACCAAAAATCCCCCGCGAATGCCAACTCATCAAAAAATGATGATTTGGCAATGACATGGCATGAACACATCACAATAATTATGCCACATCATCATTTTAAATAAAATTTAAATTAAATTAATATATATACATACAAATTCACATATATATATATTGAATATATATACATATACATATTATTTTTAATATATATTATATGTATATATGTTAGTTATAATCATTTGATTTAATATCAAATAATATACAAATGATTTAATATCAAATAATAATATGCATAAGCATTTAATATCAAATAATATACAAATGATTATAACTAACATATATACATATAATATATATTCAAAATAATATGTATATGTATATATATTAGTTATATACATAGAACATATACATATATTACTAATATATATTAAAATAAAAGTAATTATAATTAACATATATAAATATAATATTTATTAAAAATAATATGTATATGTGTATATATTAGTTATGCATGCAACATATATATTATTTATAATGTATATATTAACAAATAATATGTATATATATTATTTATAATATAATTTATAATATATATATATATTATAGATATGCATATATTTTTTATTAGTTATAAGTAATTTTATATTCAATATATATATATATATATATATATGTATATGTGAATTTGTATGTATATATATTAATTTAATTTAAATTTTATTTAAAATGATGATGTGGCATAATTATTGTGATGTGTTCATGCCATGTCATTGCCACATCATCATTTTTTGATGAGTTGGCATTCGCGGGGGATTTTCGGTGAATTGTTTAAAAGTACAGGGTTTTATGAATTAATCACACCAAGTACAGGGTTTAATTGGTAATAAAAAAAGTACAGGGTTTTTTCATTGACCTGGGAAAAGTACAGGATTTTTTTGGCGATTATCCCTAATAAAAATAACGTTTCATTGGAATTAAAATTATAATAAATAAATAAATATAAATGGTACAGAGAAAGGAAAGTGGTCAAATGGAGAGAGGGGAAACGCAGCTTTGTGGGGACAATTAGCCGACACGATGGGCAAGGCAAAGACTCCCCCCCTCGTGCGTCACTGCATCTATAGAATAAAGTGTAGAGTGCACGTCTGGTTAAACCAACTTCACTCCATCATCTGCACAACCCTCCAAATTTAAATGATTCTTCAATTTTTTTTTAAAGAAACTATACACCCATCTATTTTTTTTTTCCATATTAGATTCCTTTCTATCTAATTCTAATCGAAATTCGACTTGACCCTTTTGATGGAGGGCATAGATCTTGAATCAGATGATAAAACACTAATGTAGCTGCCACGAGTGAAACCTTAACATTCGTTATAGTCATGTCTGGTTTTTTTTTTTGCCAAACTGTTCCTATTCCATTCACTTACCGATGTCTTCATGGCTTTGGATTTATCATATAAGTTTGTGCATTTCTTCTTGCTTCTCTTTTGTGATCAAAGCCCGAGCCTTTTTGAGTGTAGAGCTTCTCTTACGATGTGCCCTCCCTCTTCTGTGTTCCTCCCACTCGTGTGATCCTCTAAGTACTTTGTGCCCACAAGCCTATCATCAAATATACAAATCTTTTTAGCAAATTCCATAGGGGGGATCATGTTATATTATATGGGTCACTGCCTACAATGAGCATGAGTTCCAAGACAATGGCTCGTTACCTCGCAGACATATTGAGTCCATAGGTCTCTTTCGACTGATTTTCCTTTGTGATTCTCTGCATCGGAAACGGACGTAGCTTCTCCATTCAGGAAAGACCGGATGATTTCCGAAGCGGGTCTTACCACTTGAGCAGCCCACGATTCTTCGGATTTGCCTGGAAATGAAATCAATGAGAGATAGTAGATACACCAGTGTTCAATGTTGATTCCCCTAGTGGCTTGACGTATTTATCTCAGCCATTGAATGAAATTTGACAAGGAAACATAGAGACTGGTGCAAGAAAGAATTTTTGTTTACTTGATATGCTTTCCGTTGCATCTATGTAATATATTTTCCACCCGAAAAGTGTTTCCAGCCGACCAACCCTCCTCTTCTGAAACACAGCGTAAACATACATATAAGAGACGATGAATCAATGCTTTAGCCAAACTTAAATATGCTTCTACTGAGTGCTTGACTAGAAACTTACTTGACGGCGAAGGAGCCTTCTGGTGTTTAACTTGATCCGATCAATTGCTTCCTCTAATAGAACCCTCAATTTATTCTCTTTTGGAAAATTCAGAATATCTCTCAGGTTCTCCTTCCTAACATTATCATCCTTGCTTCCATTGACCCGTGAAACCGATTCCTCCGGGGAACTCTTTTTTCCATCAGAACTTGTGTCTGAAAGATAAATTTTAAGGAAATCTTCAAATTCTCTGACCCCTATTGCTTGCCTTAGACCTCGAGTATAGTCAGCCCCCGGTTTGTAAATGTCATATACTTCATCGAGAAGTCCAGATTCTACCATGCAATCTACCCTTTGTTCAACGTATCTATCCAGCACTGGGAAGGCAACATCGATACATATAAAACAGCAGTCGAGCTGCGAATTATCAACTCGGCCCCAGTTCTGCCCTGCCGCAAAAAAACAGCAGCCGAAACGGGAATCATTAACTTTCCAAAGCAGACAAGGCACATTAGGTTTCTTTGAATTTCGAGGTTAAAGAGAGAGGGACACAAGTCCAATAATAAACTCCAGTTCCGTTTATAAACCAAACTTGGATTTGGATTATAGACAAAAGCAACCCACCTCTGCAGTCTTTCCCTGAAATAATTTACTCGGAAGAACACACTGACGAGCATACAAGCTAAGGTATTGTTGAATCTGCAAAACGTTGAACCAGAGTAAATCCTAAATTAATAGAAAAGTAGAGCCATGTCGGCCAGTGGTTATACCGTCATCCTTGCAAAGAGGTAGAAAAGAGCATAAACTCATATCATTAGGCAATAACCAGCACAGCATGATGTAATATTCCATGCAGCTGAATTTTACGAAAAAACTAGAAAGGCAAGGTGTCATGAAACCGTGCGACACAAGAAGAGTCAGAGAGGTACGGTAAGGATCCTTGTTTATATAGAGAAGAATTGCAGATCAAAACTAGAAGTCTTACTTTTCTGGCGTTATTAGGATGAATTCTGTTTGCCGCCGCAGGATCAAGCTCTTTAAGAAGGTCATAGCCATGGCTGAGATCATCTCTTCCAGAGAAAGACTCAATATCCATGCGGTCATCATGCTCTGTAAGCATAACTTTGATGTCATCCATATTCAAAAATTTGCGGAAGTTGTCATGTAGATAGAGACTATGGGTACCTGGAGCATCATTCGAGCATCTTTCATCTGTATCTTCTACCGAATCGTCTAGAAGAAATCTACTCACAACAGCCTGCACAGATAGAATGATATATAAAAGAACTGTAGGTCGGAATGAATTAATTTCCAAAAAGATAAACCAGATAATACCAGTACTTCAAATTGATCAAAGAAGAGCAAAATAACATCCACACTACGGTCCATAAGGAAGACGACTTTCCGGTAATGTTAAGTTTGTTAACCCAATATGACAAGAAATTTGACAATATGCTGTTAAGTCTGGATAACCATTGACAACTGTCCAAGTATTTAACATAAGCGGATATAATATAATGACTAAACCAGCGAAATAAGAGCACGATTAACACAAAAGCGACATTCATAGGAGCCTTGCCACAAAAATGATGTCATGACTTCTACCTGAATATAGTAATTTGTTCCTCCGACAAGCACTGGCAGGTTGTTGCGAGACTGTATCTCTTCAATGAGCTGAAACAATAATTCCCAACCAAATCATTACCACCCAAATTATAAGTTACAAAAAATTGACACAAAGGCTTGTCAATATTACAACAGAGCAATGACTTATGTGAACATGTGAATTACAAGGGACACATTTGCGCTGAGACATTCTCAAGAGTGATACTATGGCATACATCTACTCATATGCATACAAACACCGAACACGCAGATTACATCTCATAAAAAGAAAAGGGAGGTGAAAAGGTTTGCAAAATGTTGATCAAGCGCAAGCCTTACACTGAAATTTGTAAACTTTGCCCTGCCCTATCATACAAAAGTGATCTAATAGAGTATCGTCCACATAAACTGAAAGGAAGAACACTTCAATGGCTGATTAACATACAACCTCTTCTCCTTAAAGACAATGGAACACATAAATCAAACCTAACAACATTCCTCCCTTATTTTCCTGAAATCTTAGTAAGCAATGAATACCCGACAGACTAGGATAGGACCAAACAGGTGTTATGCCTCTCATATTCGCGGAGAAAACAGTAAGTGAAAAGCTAACAAAAGGGTCTTCATTTGTACTAACAGGAATGGTGGAATCTCGGAAATCCTTAGCAGTGAACTCTGTATCTGGGCTCACTGTCCCGAGAAGATGATGAGGCACTCCTGTAACATAATCCCCAACGATAACCTCCACAATCAGATTCGAAAAAAATAAAAAATAAGATTGCGCGGATAAAAGTTGACAAGAAGAAATCGACAAATCATCTTCGGCGTAAATTCATCGATACAGAATACAACTCCGTGTCGAACAATAGAGAGCTACAAGATGGTATTTACACAAAAAATAATGATTATTTTATAACCTTTCTGCTCGTCGAGGGGAACCTTATTGGTAAGCACATCGAGTCCGCTGTAGACCTGCATGGCATCGGCGTTGATGATCTCGATCGGAAAATGAGACGCCAAATCGACAGCCAGCTTCGATTTTCCAGATCCTGTGGGACCCATTACCACCACCACCTTCGTTTTCGTCTTCTCGCCGTCGATTCCGCCATTGCTAGGGTTTAGCAGCACCTCTTCCCGCGAATCAGCCATTCTCGCATCTCCACACCACCCAATCCTCTCCGATTCGTTCCGAGTTCCGGTTATCAACTTGTCATAGTCCGAACCGGATTCAACCGATACCGGTTCAGAAGATTTAATTCTGCACCAATGTGCACGTTTCGTCTGGTATATAAACCGGGAAGAATACCAACTATAAAAGGCCCATTCTCTTTTTTGGGCCTTAAATGGGCTTTAATTATTTTGGGCCAATGTGCACGCTTCGGCTTTATTTTGCTTTCCGCTTTTCCTTTTCTCCGCCAAAGACCCCCCTTTTATTTTGGCGCTCTAGGGTTAGGGTTTTTCTGCAACTCGGATAGTCACAGAACTCAGGTAACACATTCTTCGTTCCAAGCTTTCAATCTCATCAGATTGCTTGAATTTATTGTACGAGGTTGCTTGTTCCAATTTGCTTCCAGTTTGTTGTATGTGAACTATTTTTTCGCTTTTCGTATTTGCCCGAAAGATTTTCCCTTTCTTTTTTCATATTAGCAATGGATTCACGTAGTATGTTTGTGAGTATAGTTTCAAAGAGTTCATTATTTTTCTCTTGAGGGCTTAGGGAGAACTCTCTCTGGGTGTGCGAAAATTTTAGTCTTTTGTTTATAGATTCATTGTCGACCCTGGATTTGAGCATTAGAAACGAATTTTTTCTTTAGCTGTTATTATTCTGGCAATAGTTTTGGGTTCACTGTGATTGATTCTTGCTATGGATGTAGATGGCAAAGAAAAAGGCGATAGTTGAGGCAGAATCGGACCATATGGGCGATATAAAGTCAATGTTGGATCAACATGCTGAATTCTTTGACAAGTTGATAGAGCTCATCCCCGCGAGATTCTACTTGTCTGATGATTCAGAGAAGAAGTGGTTTCCCGGTCTTAAAAAGGCAGAGAAGGAAGTGGCCAAGAGAGAGACGAATGAGAACATCAAGAAAGCTAGGAGAGATAGGTTGGACCCGGAGAAATCTTCTTTGACGACTCTTGATTTGTTGAAGCAGAAGCTGGAGAAGGAAAAATCGAGCAATGAAGTTGATGCTGACGATGATGAGGATGAAGAGAAGGGTATCAAGCCTATGATGGAGGGTTTACGGGATGACGATAGATCTGTTACATATGAGGAGCTAAGGCAACGCCTGCATCGCAGAATCGAAGAGCTTAGGGCTGGGCGTGGAGGGTCAGATAAACCAAAGAGGGATGATAGGAACAAGAACAAGAAGCAGATTCAGCAAAATAAGAGAAAGAGGGATTCGGGTTCTTCTGAGGGGAAGTCTGGGGGTGTGAAGTCGACCGATAAAGGTAAGGGTAAGATTGATGTAGAAGAGGCTGCAAAGGAACTCACTTTTGGTCATGTCAAAATTGGGGATGAGGAAGAGAATGGGAAAAAGAAAAAGAAACAAAAACTTTCAAAGGCGAAAGAACTTGAGAAGGCATTGAAATTGGAGGCGGCAAAGAAAGATCCCGAGAAAGGAGATATTATTGCAAAGAAACACTCGTGGCAGGCAGCTACAAGCAGAGCTGCTGGTGTAAAGGTTCATGATGATCCCAAGTTGTTGAAACAAAGCATTCATAAGGGAAAGAAGAGACATGAGAAGAATGCAGAGAAGTGGAAGGAGAGGGTAGAAAACCAACAGAAGATGAAGATGGAGAAGCAGCATAAGAGATCGGAGAATATTTCTGGTAGGATTCACGACAAGAAGATGAGGAAGATTGCAAAGAGGGAGAAAAAACTCTTACGCCCGGGCTTTGAAGGACGGAAGGAAGGCTTTATTAACGAAGGTGAAACCTAAAACCGAGATCTTGCATTGACCTTCTCTGTGTTCAATACTGAAGAATGTGGTAACATCTTAGTAATGTGGAAAATTCTTTATAATAGTCCGGGCACTGGCAATGTATGTTAAAGTTTCATCCTTTATTCAGTTGATAGACTTAAACAAATGATTCACATGCTTCTTTGCATTTAATACGTTGAACCAAGAATGTTCTTGGATGAAAAGAAATTTTGATACAGGTCAAGTTGCATTGCCGAAGAGGCTATTTTGCTTTTACATATGTTTTCACAGCTACAAAGCTCGGAGTTGTGAAAGAAGAAAAAAACATCAGTCACAAACATGATACAGACATCAGAACATGAAAGTGTGAGGTACCCAAATCTTTAAACACATTCTTGCTAAGGTTTTGCTCAACCAGGAAACAGTATTGATCTCAGAAACGAGATGGTGATCAGATGAATCTTGCCCTCTTCCTCGGCCGTGTTAACGTGGCGAAATTTCGATGCTTTTGCTAAGTTCCTCGAGCTTCTTCATCCGAATTCTCTCGCTCTCGCTAACCATCTGAGCAAAAACATCAAGCATTCAGAATCTATCATGCAGAAGTACACTATTGATTCATCTTAAATGGTAAAGACAGATGAGAGAGTATCTGCTCTCACCTCAACGAGCTTGCCAACAAGTAGGGCTTTTTCTTTGTTCTTGTCATTGTAAGCTTCAAGGGCTTCTTTGTATTCCCTCTCCTACGAAGAGAAAGGATTGCTATCCTGCT
>NW_010969548.1:700159-778645 GCF_000463585.1 Tarenaya hassleriana | reverse complement strand
TGCTGAAGAACACAACAAAACCCCGAAACAAACATCTGCAAGTTCGAGTTTACATCCAAAACCGATATTACCTTTCTATGACAGGTTTGCCCGAGAGGCTTGAGCTCGCGGTTAATCACATCAATCCGTTTCCTTATCGTCGATATGTCCTTCCTCATTGGATCAGTAAGAGCTTCCAGCTCCTGAGAGAAAACAAAGTTTCATCACGCATTGCACAAAAGGACCTAACCCTCCTGTCTCAAAATGAAAGTTGGTTTCCATCTATATATGTCTTACTTCACGAATCTCGGCTAATCTTCTGGTGGTTTCCTCGGCAAGCCCGAGTTTTGTCTGAACCTTATCCTTCATCTCCGTCTTTTTCCTCTCAATCTCCTCTTCTTTGGCCTTAAACAGAGCTAAAGCCGAACGGGAAAGCTCTTCTTCTTCTTCTCTGTCATCCATCATTGGACTGCCATGGATGCTGATGATCCCTGAGTTCTTCACGAGTTGAATCTGTGGTGATTGCTGTTGTTGCTCCAACACATGTCTTGTCGTTGCCATTGTTCCTATGATGATCTCTTTCTTGATCTTTTTCCTTTCTTCTCCAAAGATATGATAGCTTTTTTTTACCTCTCCTTTTCTCACTGAGTAGGCTGCCTCGTTACATATATATATATATATATAGATAAACCAAGACTGGCCTTAAAAGCTATGGAAAGCCAAATTACAAAAATGCCCCAGCTTTATAAACTTGTCCTTCATTGACCACTGTTTCTTCCCATGCATTTGCATAGGATTCTACGTTAATGAGCCGCTTAATGAGATTAAATTTGAAAACTTGAAATTGGAATTAGCTTAATGATTTTAAATAAATATGTTGTTGAAAGGAAATATGGCAAAAGAGGTTGTATTGGATGTGGGGCTAGAATCTTGTGGGTTAGTGTGTCCCTTCAGGCTTATATTTTTTTTGGGAGAATCCCATATTCCCCCACAAATTTACGAAAAAGTTCCAATTTCCTACACCAATTTTTAATTTGACAAAAAACTATACCGAATTTCAAATATTTCTAAATTTCCACACAAAATATTAAAATGTGTTGCAATTTCCCCCACATCTGTAAACGACGTTAAGTTCCGTCAATCTTAATGCTGACGTGGCATGCCACGTCATACAGATTTCGCCAAATCAGCAAATTTCGCCACATAATCAAGCCACGTCATAAAATAAATAAAAAATAAATTAAAATAAAAACAAATTCTAGATTTTTTTAAAAAAACTAATAAAATAAAATAAAAATACAGAATTTCAAATTTTGATTTTTAAAAATAAAATAGAAAATTATATATACATATATATACACTTGTATATCTATACACAATTATATACATATACATATATACACATATACATCTACATACATAATTATATACATATATATACACACTTATACATTTACATATATATACACACTTTTACATATATGCACAGTTTTTAAAAAAAACTTTTAAAAATTACAGTATTTTAAAATTTATTTTTTTAAAATAAAATAAAACATTACATATACATATATACAGAAATAATATATATATATATATATATTCACATATGTATATATACATATTCATATATATACATATATATCCATATATATACATTGAATATGTATATATATATATGTGAATATGTATGTTCATGTGTATAAATATATATATATATATATACATACATATTCATATGCATATATATACATATATATACATTTATACATACATACATATATACATGTATGTATAAAGGATAACACATATGTATATATGTATGTATGCATGTATGTATAAATATATATATGTATATATATGCATATGAATATGTATGTGTGTATATATATATATATTTACACACATATACATACATATTCACATATATATATATACATATCCAATGTATATATATGGATATATATGTATATATATGAATATGTATATATACATATGTGAATATATATATATATGTATATGTAATTTTTTATTTTATTTTTTAAAAATAAATTTTAAAAACTGTAATTTTTTAAAAAAACTGTGCATATATATAAAAGTGTGTATATGTATGTAAATGTATAAGTGTGTATATATATGTATATAATTATGTATGTAGATGTATATGTGTATATATGTATATGTATATAATTGTGTATAGATATAAAAGTGTATATATATGTATATATAATTTTCTATTTTATTTTTAAAAATCAAAATTTGAAATTCTGTATTTTTATTTTATTTTATTAGTTTTTAAAAAAAATCTAGATTTTTTTTTTATTTTTAATTTATTTTTAATTTATTTTCTGACGTGGGTTGATGATGTGGCGAAATGTGCTGATTTGGCGAAATCTGTATGACGTGGCATGTCACGTCAGCATTAAAATTGACGGAACTTAACGTCGTTTACGGATGTGGGAGAAATTGCAACACATTTTAATATTTTGTGTGGAAATTTGGAAATATTTGAAATCCGGTGTAGTTTTTTGTCAAATTAAAAATTGGTGTAGGAAATTGGAACTTTTTCGTAAATTTGTGGGGAATATGGGATTCTCCCTATTTTTTTTTTTAATTTAATACAAATTTGATAAATTAACAACTTTTTATTGGGTTGGTATACAGACAAAATCAGCTAACAACCAATGTTTGGTTACAATGCCATTAATAAACCAATACACATACACAACTGTACATATAGTGCACATGTATGCAACTGAATGCGTGTGTTGTAGTGTGTAGTTGAAGTTAAAACTAGGATATGATATTATTTGTCTTAGGAGTACATTGCAATGGAGTTTTCCTAAAAGAACACTTGAAAATAACAGATAAATAAACATTATGCTCTCTGGTTGGAGGGTCTTTGGAAGTACCATTTTTGGTAAAAATAAAATATAAATTAAATTTTTATGAGTGTAAAAAAAGAGAAAAAGATCTTACTTGCAATGAAAGATGGGTGCTTGGAATGGAAGTCTTGTAATGTGGAGGAGACAGTAAAATATGGGAGGTAAGGTGCGAGAGCCTTGAGGGAAAAGCAAAAGTAAATAAATACATAAAAATGATAATAACCATATTATAATATATATATATAACATTGGTTAGGCATTATTACAAGATCAGCTTGAAATATTAATTTCGACAAAGACCCAATGGATGATGGGCATTGCTTATTCACGAGCACCTTTTATTATGGCTTTTTGTTTTGTTTTTTTTTTTAATCAAAAGATAATTTGGTCTTCCAACTTTGGATTTTGCAATAAAAGAATCTTCACTTTCAGTCCTTTCCAAGGATTTCACTGCAACTTTAACTAGCTTCCTTCAATCATGCAAACCTCTCTTAGACCCACAAACCATCAGCAACAGACTTCTCAAGCATGCCCTTCTGGCCTCTGCTTTATCTTGATTCAAAAGTTTAGTCGGCAATAGGGTAACATAATTGACTTCACAACAAACAATCTCATCCGGTCTACCGAGATCTCGGTTTACCGAAAAACCAATTTCAGAACCGGTTACCAGAACCGAGTTACACTCCCTATACATCATAAGCGAGACGTTTTTTTAAACCAAAAGTTCCAATCTTTTCTGCCCATATCTTGGCCCCAAGGAGATCTAGTTAGGCATTACAATACAAAAGTCATGGATTCCATAAGAGAAAACAAAGTGCCTCTCTCGTAAAGCGTAGATGGATCGGGAATCAATCCCCGCTAGCGCAACCTTGACATCCACAGTGAACACATTCAACGGCTTTCTCTTCTCGCAAGTGTTTGGGGACACGACAGACACAAGTTGTCCCGAAGTTGTGGTCTCTTGGTTGTATGCATCGTAAGCAGCAAAGACGTTCATACCCTGACTGGAATTCCATCAAGAAAAAAAAATGGATCAGTACAGTCACAAAGAAGAGGCTATAGGGTAAGATCACTGTTTAAGATGGAAAATGACATTAGAAATTATGTGGAAACAGAATCACAGTTGATCACCAAAGTAAAGTAGATGTAGAAGTAGAATTCAACAATGAGAATATGTAACGAACTGAATTGAAAACGACTTATTTGTTAAGACTGATAACGACAATATCAAGATGCCAATACGATTCAGAATCGGGGATTGTCAAGTCAAGCTTGAAAAAAAATGTATGACAAGAGTGACAAAGTCCAAAAGTAAGGATTAATTTCTAAGTCCATTAGAAAAGTTGATCCCTAAGAAGCCGGGAGTCACTTTTCATGAAAAGTAAGATTATCAGAAATCTTTTCTCCTTGACCAAAGAAAAGCCTCATTTCGAAAACTGACTTATCTAAATCGGCAAACCAAACATAATCGATCGAGGGTTTTCTATATCTCCGTTTGTTTCTATTAAAAAACTACAAAAATGTCAAAAGGGTTCAGTTGTTCCTCAAAAAAAAAACTATAAAGGGTGCAGAAACAGATAAAATTCGAACTCACCTTTTTCCACTTTGCAATCAGGCTTCTGTCCCCATATCCCTGATCCAAGCAGAACTCGTATAGCTCTTGAGATATTTCATTCCTTCTGTAGTAAAGGTCATACAAATACCGGCTCCTCTGATGAGAGATTTTGAAGATTGGCCACAAGCCTTCACACTTTCTCTTCCCATCATGTGGATCAGTCTCAGCTGCACATGACCAGATCATCATAACACATTCAGTAGGCGAGATAGTGGCCAGGGTTTAGTGACCAGATCATCACACTTTCTCTTCCCAAAATTTTACATTTGATCTTGGTATATATTTATTACATATATAGATCCCAACAAACCTTCTCTCATCTTGGCATCCAGCTCCCGAAGTGTCGGCTCAATCAGCTCCCACCCTTCTGGGTACTTGACTCGATTTGTTCTAATCTTTGGCATTTTCTCCAGGCTACAAGAAGAGAGCTCAATTATACAAAATTCTACACAAAATTTTCATGGAGCCTGATAATCATCTCATGTAAACAAGAACCGTGGTTGTTTATCCATCACGGTTCAAGCATATCAAAATTCTTAACTACGGAACTAATTGATCAAGTAAATATCCTAAAGAAACCTAATTAGGCAAAACAAAATCATACCCACTATTTGACAAAAATTTCAATGACTCAGTTCTTGCAAAACCCCTACCAGAGATAATCACAAATGTTGCAACTGCTCACCAACTTCGATCCTAATGTTAAAGATATAAATTTAAGGGTTTGTCATAATTTCATGGACATTTTCAAAGTTTGACATGAGAACATTCGTGAACCCTTGCAACATTAGTAATCCATCAAGTCGGTAACAGCCAACGAACTGCAATTTACAGGCCGAAATTAGGATTCTGAGGACAAAAAAAAAACTCCTCAGCATCCCTAATAACCTGATCATTCTTACTCTACAAAGCCATGGCCTTAGCAAGCAAAATAGGAACACCGAAACATAAGTTTGCAGATCATTTAGCTCTCATCGAAAGCTTCATTCTAAAGAAGAAACATTAACAAGGTTACAGCCGTTGCTTAAGATCACATGCGCATAAAGTTTACAAGGTATCCCAAAATTGCATGCCAGAAACAATAAGGTGATAGAACTGAATCTAAAACAAAATCATCGAGTAAAACTGGCTCGACCGACAAGTCTAAGTCCTTGAGATTAACCGGTTAGTAACGAAGGATAGTTCATCTATAACTCCGAAAATATAACTCTAAAACGATCACCGAGACAAAAACAGACATTCAGATAGCTACAAGAACGCTAGCACCCAAACCTAATCTGAACCCATATGAATCGAATCAAACCCCGAAACAACCATTCTTCCTACTCGAAATACCGAGAATTCCAATCAAATCGAAAGAGGAACAAAAGATTGTAGGGATTGAAGATGATCGGAAGGGATCGGTACCTCGTCGCCGCGCGTTCGTCTCGTCGGATATGAAGATTCCTCACCAAGTATCTGATGGAAGGGATGCGGAGTGAAACGAAGAAAGGGTTACGAAATGAGTTAAATGGGCCATTGAAGAACAAAAAGCCTTGACCAACTAACCATTGGGCCGGACCGGACAAACCGGGCGCGGACCGGTTTGGACCGGTTTATGAACTTTTCAATAAAATAATCTTATTATTTTAATGAAGTTGCATACCACTCAGTCGCACCTATTTAACGTGTACACGGAAGAGATCGATACCTCGTCGGTGCGAGATCGTCGAACCGTCTTGTCGGATATGAAGATTTCTCACAAAGTATCTGAGTGGAAGGGATGCGGAGTGAAACAAAGCAAGGGTTACGAAGTGAGTTAAATGGGCCATGGAAGAACAAAAAGCCTTGGGTCGCAACTAACCATTGGGCCGGACCGAGCAAACCGATAACGTACCGGTTTGGACCGGTTTATGAGCTTTTCAATAAAAACAATCATGAAGTTGCATACCACCTCACTTTTATTTTTTTAAAATAAAATAAAAACATGTTCGAAACGTTTTGCCTCAATTTGCTCTATAACGTAAAAGGACACACGGTTCAAAGCATATGCACCAAAACCAAAATCATCAGGACAGTGGAAGGCCTCACCAGAAATAGAACAAGTGTTTTTTTCGCTACAACTAAAAATTCAGATTTTGA
This sequence comes from Tarenaya hassleriana, assembly GCF_000463585.1. Taxonomy (NCBI): domain Eukaryota; kingdom Viridiplantae; phylum Streptophyta; class Magnoliopsida; order Brassicales; family Cleomaceae; genus Tarenaya; species Tarenaya hassleriana. The sequence continues at coordinate 772,048 of NW_010969548.1, read as the reverse complement.
AATTTGAAGCAACACGGTGTGCAGCAAATGCGAAGAACCCGAACATAATTTGAATAGAAATTTCTTGGAATTCTCGTGTTACCCTCGAATTCATCAGATATATCAAAAGCTGACTAAAATTTCCAGAGTTCCTGTCAAGAATCTCCCGAACCCTCGTGAGATCAGGACGGTGGCAACCGAACCCCTAATCCAACGGACACATGAACGGATTCGTTGCGCACAATCGGTCAACACCACAAAACATAAAGCACTGGAAACTCGAACCAAATGAAGAACCGGGCCATTTGGGGATAATGTTCATAAATAACATCAAATATCTTCAGCTTTTGGACATCGTATGCAACTAAAGCAATTATTTTGGCAAAGGCAAAACACCATCAACAAACTTCAGAAGCACTCAGTGCTAATCTTAGTCCAGCACCCCCACATATGGGAACACAATTAACAACAACAAAAAAAGTTTATTCCTTCTTCCCAATGCCATGCGACATGTTATAGATTCCAGTTCCCTGTTTGAACAATGCAAAAACTCCCGAGTTAGTCGATGAACATTGTTGTGGTTCATTCATTTCACCAATCCCGTGACGGGTATCATCCGGATCTCATAACATAGCAAATGAGATTGTAAACTGGGAGTTTTCTTCGGCTTTTTGAGCCGTCAGATAACTCCAACAAGAGCTGTTTCAGGAGGAGATACAGAGTTCGAATGTATAACCAGTTCTAGGTAATAATGTTCTGTCTCAAGCCAACATAAACATTTTCCATAACTCTAACAACAATAGCTAAAAGACCAGATGAAGGATTGTTTTCAAAAAAGGGGCAGATGGAAAAGGGTAAACACAGAAATGCAGTTTTCTTGGAACTTACAATCATGTAGAGCGAACTCGCAGCCAAGGCGAGAGGAATTGCAACGGAGGTGATTTTATCGAAAGGTCCTTTCAGGTAAGTGTGTCTATGGATGCTCTGGAAGTATCTCTGCTTCTCTAGAAGCATCTCTCGTGGCCTAAAAGGAGTTTCAGTCATCTTGAACTGCAATCGCAATATGAAAACAAGCAAAAATGATTCAAGACATGGCCAAGTATAGAATTTTCATGGACTGTGGGGAAAAAGCCAACCATTTTCGTGCATACATATCAAGACATATAACATAAACAAAGTGATGACAAGGAAGTTATATTTCCAAGTCATGTGTGTCGCAGATCAAAATCAATACGAGCTTCGATACGACACCATGGAAATGCTCCCAGATTACAAGGAACAAGGAGGTACGGTCACTAAAGGGGGAAAAGGCGGAAGCTTTGAAGAAGAAAACTTTAAAATAAAGCCAGAAAAACAAAAGGACGAATCCAGAGAAGAAGAGCAGCACCAATTTCACTAGAAATGATAAGACAAAAATACACAATTTTCGATCCTGTGAGCAAAGAAATCAATTAACATTCAGGGGCGTCCATTCGATTATACGTACGAATATAACCGCCAAAATTCAGGCATCGGCTTAACGATTCATCAAAAAATTCAATGAGAACGAATTTTCTTCATGAGCTACGCAGATTTGACAACAGAAATCAAATCGATACATCAGAGAAATCAACGATCCACAAATCCAAGTAGGAGCAGCGTATTGATCAATCCGATCAAACTAATGTTCTTCACGAAACAAGGAATCCCCAAACTCCAATCCAAAAAAAGTCGAAGATTATTATCGATCTTTCCCAATCTCAGATCGAGAATCTGAAACCATGAAAAGAGAATGAATGAAGAAGCAAACGTACGTGAATTGCGGAGAGATCGCAGAGCTAGGTCGAATGCAGAGGAGCTTCGGAGAAGATGAGTGAAGGAAACGCGAAACTACGCGAGGAGCTAAAATGGCCAGGGCTCCAGAGTTATGTACAGCGATATAAGGGTATAGCTACGGGAATTTTACTCAAATCACCCAGATCCAGATGGGTCGCACCTATTTATAGCTACGGGAATTTTACTCAAATCACCCACATGGGTCGCACCTATTTAACGTGTACATCATAAAAAATATAACAATTTTTTTGTGTATGAAAAGACGAAATTACCCTTAATGAATACGCGATTTTTATCCGTTCGAAAACAACTTCCTTATTACGACTTCGTAATTAATTCTAAATATAGTTACAATTGATTCTAAAAATCTTATTTTAGTGGTATATCAGTTATATATTAGTCGTAATAAAGTCGTAAAAAATAAAACGAAAAGGGTATTTCGGACTTTTCCAATCGAAAAATGGGTTAAAATTAAAAAAAAAAAAAAAAATTCGGTGGTGTACGAGCCCACGACCAGTAAATAGTGTTATTTATTTTATTTAAAAAAATCATGATCTTTCAATATTTATATTATATTCGATTCCATTATAAATATATTTTATTCGATTTAGCTATTTGATTAACAACCAAAATGATCAATCCAACATATCAAAGAACCGGTTTAAGCTTCCTTCCGACCGGTTTACCAAAACTGGTACATAACACACCACAGGACGCTAATCTGTCAAATAAACCATGGTAGTTACTCTTACTAAACTACGCATCAATACATAATAATATAAGATACATGGCATATAATTCTCTCTCAAATTCGATTTAAAAGTATACAAAGCTACTCCTATTTAAATATTTCTTCTTCCACCAAAACGATGAAAATTCTAAAACACCTGAAAGCTCGAGCTTTCATCATCGTTCACATCCTCACTCTCTCCACGTTTCCCGGAGATAAAGTCCGTCGGCATCGCCGGAGGAGTGGCGCAGCGAATGAGCGCCCAGTTCATGCCTTCGAAGAACGGATGTTGCTTGATCTCCACGGCACCTTTTCCCGACCCGAAACGGCTCTCTGGCTCTTTGGCTAACAACAATCTGATCAGGTCCCTCGCTTGGAGACTGACTATGGGGCAAGTTGGGAATGAAAGGGACTGAGTGACGATGTTCGCTAGGGTTTCTTCGTTTCCCGAGCCTTTGAAAGGCGTCTTACCGTACAAGAGCTCGAAGAGGAAGATCCCGAATGTCCACCAGTCCACCGAGCTCCCGTGGCCTTCTCCCTTGACGATCTCGGGGGCTAAGTACTCGTGTGTGCCCACGAATGAGTTTGATCTCGCCTCCGTTGGCTCGACCACGAGCTGCGGAAATGGATTCACTTGCAGTGGCGGGTCGGATTTTGATCTCCCGGGTTTCGAGGAGATCGAGAGAGTTTTCGGAGTGAAGCACGAGATTTGAAATGAAGGGTTTAGGCAGAACGGGTCAATGCAGCTCTGAGAAGTGCAAGGACTTGAGGAACGCTTCTTGGGCTCTTCTGTGGCTGGAGAAAAAGATGGAACAAGGGTTGGACAGACAGAACATCTAAGAGAGAGATCAAAGTCTGAAAGCATGATGTGACCATCTTCTCGGACCAAAATGTTCTCGGGTTTCAGATCTCTGTATACAACCCCGAGCATATGTAAATACTCCAACGCCAAAAGCACCTCTGCTGCATAAAACCTGCAAGTTTTTTTTCCATTAATGAACAGCTTCTTACATGGTGAGCAAAATCCACAATCTCAAAAAGATGTGTCTGAATGATTCAGAAAGCAACGTGCGAATATGTTCGATAGGGGAGTGTTATTGTACCTAGCTGCATGCTCAGAGAAACATTTCGATTGTTGCTTCTGCCTCAATACGTGTAAGTCGCCGCCGGGGCAATACTCCATTACTAAGCAAGAGAGCTTATCGGTCACGAAATGGGTGTAGAGTGTCGGAAGAAACGGGTGATCCAGCATTTGCAGAATCTCTCTTTCGGTTTGTGCCCGTAACATTTTCTTCCTACCAGCCAAAATCTCGTTGTCCATCACCTTCAGAGAAAACAAGCAGTTGGTGCCAATTAGCTCAGCAAGATACACAGTGGCGATATCTCCAGAACCCAGTTTCTTGAGTAATTTGAAGTGCCTCCAGTCTACGCTCTGATGCTGCTTCTTAACAGCGTTAATGGATTCCCACCGTATGTCCTTTGACATATGAGGCCGACTTCCTATACGAGAAGAACAGCATAGACTGCTATCTTCACTGATACTGGTAGTGCTACTGAACCCTCCAATGCTACTTTTCGAGCTCTGTGAGAATTCTCCTTTGCCTCTAGACCGTGATTTATCCCCGTCTTTCCACAATGTAGGCTTATTTCTCGCTTTACGGGTCAGGCTGGACACAGCTTTCGTTGAGCAAGTGTCCGCCACACTTGATGAGCTAACTTCCATGCTGCAGCTGCTGCTTGATTCCGGAGAAGCTTTAGGTCTCTCTTTACTTCCATTTTTATCTTCCCGAGTATCAGACGAGCTTGTACCAGGACCCGATTCACTGATACTTTTAGTGTTTGAACCTCTGCTGCTGCAAGTTGAAGCAAATGCCTGCTTCCCTTTTCCTTTTATAAAACTTCTGTTCCTGAAAACGGGTTTGAGTAACCGTGGACTTGCTCGAGTGGAATCGTTTGCTTTTGTTGTAATAGCAGATCTACTCAGAGAAGACCATGGATGCAACCTGTTCTTTTGTCCCTTTTCTGACACAGGTGTTTCTCCCCGAACAGCGGTTGGGACAGGAGAAATCTGATCTATTGCTTCAATATGAGAAACTGAAGGAGTATCGAAGCTACTCACCTTTTGCACCATTTGACTACCATCATCTCTTTCCAAACTGTTGGTTTGATCTAGTGAGGGCAATTTGGCACCACTGCTTGATTCTGATGCTGAATAAGTCTTTCCCCGAGAATCTGAACTGGTTTTGCCAGGGACAAGAGATATTTCTAGAACCTTCCCTCTTCCTTCACCAAGAGGGAACCCGGATCCATTTGCCTCAACCACAACAGCCCTGTACAACCTTTTGACACCACTTCCATCCGACACTGAGGAAGTGCCAACCTGCTTGGACAATCTCTTCTTCATGGCTGCCATTTCCGAAGCTTGGGAAATCGATAGACCTCTAAGCGCCTGCTTTAAACTCACGGGCTCCGATATGCCGATGCCAGAAACCGGCAACGGGCCTACTCTAACCGGCCTTTTCATCGCACTCTTGTGCAACATGCTTCTACTTGCCGATGTCCTAACATCAATGGCCTCGAACAGACTACTAATATCATCTTCTATCGAACACCTACCACTAGATCCTATTATCATATGTCTTTTTCCAGCTTTATGGTTCATCTTCAACCCCGGCTCTTCCACGGATTCGACAATCTCTGAAGCAACTGGACACGCACTCATTTTCCCAGAATTCACAGGATAATCTAAGACTAACCCACTTCTGCAGAACGGCTCAGGAAACAGAAAATGACGGTGTAAAGGAATCGTTGTGGAGATTCCACGGAGGTTTCAAGAAACATAGTCGTCCACAGAACGAGAGCAGCCGCTTGATCTTCCCTTTTGCAGAGTTTCTGATGAGAGGGCCAGATTCCTGAAGCAATTGCAGAGCTTTGAGCACATACAGTAAGTTGAAAATTAAGGCATTAAATGTTTGAAATCCAGATTTCGCAGCATAAAATTGCAGAGAAACGTCACGAAAATCAATCTGGAAAATACGACAAGACAAAAACTTCAAATAACTCAAGAATAGAGCTCCATACCACCTTCAGTTCAGCGAAGTAACATGATCATAGCAGATTTTTTTATTGCCACATCTCACGGTGATGAGGCCTAAAACCCTAAACCCATGGCCCCAAAAAAATAAAATTTAGCAAAAGGGTCCACAGGAAATCCATTAAACGAAAGAGAACCTATTCGAAAAAACAGACTCCAGATTGCCTAAAAATTCCCAAAAATAACCGAAATAAGAACAGTGAGAATCGCTAAAAGCAGAGAGAAAAGTCGTACGACCCACCTCAGAAGACGATCATATCCGTTGAAATTTCGTCATGGAATGATGATGGTTTCTCGATGTGCACATAATTGCGGAACAGGAGTTGGGCGTGAATATGAAGCTACTGTGAGGAATTGGGGATTTTTGCTTTTAAGCCTTCCCTTTTGGTTAGAGGTTGGGGAGGACACGAGAGAAGAGAGCTGTGGAGTGAATGAACAGAGAAAGAAAGAGAGAGAGAAATTCACGGGAAAGTATCAGCTTCTTCTCGCCATAGAAATGGCGGAAAAAAACATAAAAGAGAGAGACGGAATTAATTAAAAAAAATGCGTTAAAATTGAAAAACATAGCGGCGAGATTTTCTTTCTGCTGTTTATGAATTCAGTTTCTAGTTTTTTTATCCTTCCACCCCAATGTTTACATCATTTAGGAATCTGCCCCACTAATTTTGGAAATTACCCTGAGATCCTGTTCTATTATAGAGGATAAAAAATTCGTTGAATTTAAGAACAATATAATCAAGAAATTTGGCAAGATGTTTACAGCTTTATAATGCATAATATTTTACCACACTTTATTTCGGTAATATATTGTATTATTTTTTGTTGTTTTTTATATTTTAAAAAAATATCTTTATTCGATATTCGATCAATTGGTTTAAAAATAAAATTTATATGTGATTTAACGAAAAAAAAACTTTTAAAAGATGATAATATATGCATCATGCATGTGTGTGTAAATATTGTTCTTCGTCTATCTCAGCTTTAGAATTTTTACCTTACTAGGGTAAATCGGTAGCTTCTGTTGCTTTAGCCTTTTTAACTCGTTTCTTTTGACCGACCGACCACATTCTTCGAACTTCCATCCCTCGCCATTATAGTTTCTGTAATAAAAAAAAAAAACTTTTACAAGAAAAAAAATTCAAATTGCCAACTAAATTTAGTTCTTAAAGGGAAATAACTAAATGTGGTAGACTCATGGATTCTATCTAATCTTGGCGAATTATTTTTTAATTGACTGATTATTGACTCAAAAAATAGTTGACTGATTGGAATAAATATGGAGTTTAATATTATACTTTATGAAAATATTAGTGTTATATTATAAATATATAGAACACAGTATTGCTTCCATTTCCAAAAATTAAAACATATTGAATCAAACGTTTACAAATATGTAAATTTTCAAGATGTAAAACGTTTTTAACATGTTTTTATTTTATTTTAAAAAAATAAAAGTGAGTGGTATGCAACTTCATTAAAATAATAAGATTATTTTATTGAAAAGTTCATAAACCGGTCCAAACCGGTACGCGCCCGGTTTGTCCGGTCCGGCCCAATGGTTAGTTGGTCAAGGCTTTTTGTTCTTCAATGGCCCATTTAACTCATTTCGTAACCCTTTCTTCGTTTCACTCCGCATCCCTTCCATCAGATACTTGGTGAGGAATCTTCATATCCGACGAGACGAACGCGCGGCGACGAGGTACCGATCCCTTCCGATCATCTTCAATCCCTACAATCTTTTGTTCGTCTTTCGATTTGATTGGAATTCTCGGTATTTCGAGTAGGAAGAATGGTTGTTTCGGGGTTTGACTCCATTCATATGGGTTCAGATTAGGTTTGGGTGCTAGCGTTCGTGTAGCTATATGAATGCCTGTTTTTGTCTCGATGATCGTTTTAGATTTATATCGTCGGAGTTTTGGATGAACTATTCGTGATTTCTTGTTGCGTAATTTGTCTCGATTTGGTTGCATGTTTGGTTCTTATGTTCAAATGATCTGAAACACCATGGTCATTCTCGAGTTGGATCAGCCATTTAGCCTTTTCCGATTTACTCAGTTTCTTTGATGGGATTTTTATATTCTGATTGTGGATGCAGTTCCATCGCATTTATCTTTTCTTCTTTCTTTTGTGTAGTATCCTTCCTTCGTGATAGATGTGTTTCGACGTTCAATTTGTTTCGTCTGTCTTCAGTTTTTTAAGTTTAGGGTTCAAAATATTATATCATCACGTTAATGCTGAGCGCTTCTTTTGACTCGTTGAAGCCACTTGCTGCAAGTTTAATGGATTTGAATACCTTTATTGACAGCAGGGTAATCTTCACTCACCATGGCGACCAGAAGTGCTTTGAGATTTGTTTCTCGTAGGTTCTCTAGTGGTGGAAAAGTTCTCGGTGAAGAGGAAAAAGCTGCAGAAAACGTTTACATCAAGGTATTTTTATGGATTCGTATAAGCCAGAGATTCCAGGGTTCTAAACGTGGAATTGTGTGCCATGTGGATTTTTTAGCTGCTGCACATAAGTTCTTCAAAGTCTTGCTCATTTTCTGTGTTTCCTTTATTAGCTGATGTTCTTTGCCTCTGTTTGGATATATCAGAGAATTTGGATTTGTTGATGAGTAAACTTTTGCCATGCGTCTGCCTTTGCACTGGTGTCCGAAACCAGTTGTCGATTGTTTAAATTATTTCGGTTCCAAATTCAGCCAGAAGCACAGTAGAACTTTCTTATCCAAAGCAAAAATCTGTTTACAGCATATCTGCTTGTTTTCTCTACATATTTCGAGTAAAAACTCTCTTACTTATTGAATATAATACAAACTAATCTTCAAACTGACCAAAGTTCATTGTTGCAGAAAATGGAGCAAGAGAAGCTTGAGAAGATCGCTCGGAAGGTGTGAATGAATTCTCTCACCTCGAACAAGCAGTCTATTACACAAGTAGCTCACTTGACAAAAGAAAAATATCAGTTACCTAAATCTCGTTTTCCTTGACTCAGGGACCGAAGCCGGGAGAACAACCTGCCGCGGAAGCTGGTGGCTCGGGAACTCAAGCCAAGACGAGCGAGGCAGCATCCTCATCGGGAGAATCAGCCCCCAAAGTATCGGAGGACAAGTACCGAAACTATGCGGTGGTTGCTGGTGCAGTGACCATCATAGGGGCAGTGGGATGGTACATGAAATCCGGCGGAAAGAAGCAGCCAGAGGCTCAAGACTGAGTTCGGAACTTCGGGATTTGGGGCTTCTGCGAGGTAAAAAAAAAACTGGGAATAATTGAAGCATGTTTTCGTATGCAGCAGATTTGGATTTTGACTTGTTGCGTTATGTTTCCTCTCTACATGGGTTTAGTTCTTGCTTCGACAAGATTTCAGTTTATCTCAAGTTTGGTTATCTTTCGCTCAAGTGAATTTTTTTTGGGGGCAATTTAGAAAGATCTTTCAAACCCGTTTACCTAATGGTCGAATTAAAAAAAACCCGTTTACCAAGAATTTTCTTCACCAATTCCACATCAAGCTTGAAGGTAGTTATACCTCTAACAAGACAAACATTTGTTAAATGGTCCAAAGGTGCAATGGAGTTTAAAAAAGAGGAGAGAGCCGACCATAGAATCGTCTACAAGAAAATTAGCCCAAGGAAGATTGCTTTCTCGTGCTTTGCAAGATCGAAATCTAAGCCACGATAATGAGAATTAATGGATATGATCACTGAGGCGATAACTGGAGTTCCCAAAAGATTGGAAGATGTTAGAAACCGAAACACAAGTAAAGAACAGGTCTGCATCATAATCTAAACCAAACTCCGTTGAGAATTCCGGCAAAGATTCAAGACTACAAACTAAATGTAAAGACTTGTAAAATCTCAAACAGTTTAACAAAACAAAGATGAAAATAAACATTATCAAGAAAACAAAACCAGAGAGAAACAAGAAGCTTAGTCGAAAAGACTGAATCCCATGTCCTGCAAGAAACACACCAACCCACAAAAACCCAAGTTAGAAACCAAGACGAAGCTTCAACGCAATGTTTCAGTAGTGGTTTTCCAATCAAAATAAGAGAAAAAACTTACATCATCGGATTCTTCCTTTTCTTCCTTCTTCTCTTCTTTCTTCTCCTCGGCGGCAGGAGCAGCTGCACCACCACCACCGGCAGCAGGAGCAGCAGCAACTGCCACACCACCACCAGATGGCACAGAAGCCAGCTTCTCCCGACCAGCTGCAATCAGTTCGGTGATGTCCTTGCCACTGACTTCCTTCAACAGAAGCTGAATCTCCTCATCACTAGCCTCGGCACCAACTGTACAAAAAAAACAAAAGCATATTCTCATAACTTGCTCCTCAATACACAAAGATTCAACAACAATGAAACCCCTCTGTAGTTACATTCTTCAAAAATAATCACATTATTACAAGGCAGCAGATTACAGATGCAGAACATATGTTTGAAATCACAAGAAAAAGAAAATCATTTTTGAGCGTTAGACGGAGAGAAACTTGATCACTCAACATAATATATCTAACCCACTTTATAATTAGCTTCTATTTAGGTTATCCTTCATTTGCAACCACAGACAGTAGTATCACATAGACCCGTATAACAACTCACAGTATGGAAGCCCAGATCACTATCGAATTCTTCTATCTCGCTTGCAAGGAATCTAAATTACTCAAGTTATGTCGGAGTAATTTACGCGGATAATCCAATCTTCTATAATCGAAAATTTCAATGAACCTAAGCGAAACGAAAGAAAAGGGTACGAACCTGATCCGAGAATGTCTTTGATGTCTTCAGCTGTAGGCGAAGCTTTGCCACCCAAAACGGAGAGCAAGAACGCGGCGACCACCTTCATTTTCTGACCAAACAAACAAGAGAGAGAAATACACGTCAGGGGAGAAGAACACAACGAGGAATCCGACAGATAATCCAGCAGCCAGAAAGAGAGATGGAAACGAAATCGCGTACTCTAGAAGTTGCTGGATCTCGCAGAGGCGTTTCGATCTGGTTGGCTCTTTAGAGTTTATTCTAGGTTGTAGAGAGAATGGTAAATATATATAATGTGATTTATATAGCTAGGGTTTTTTTTGTGCTCTCTCGTTCAACTTCGACGTTTCCATTTCTGCCCTCGCATTTGTCAGCTTATTACGGATAAAGTAATGGGCTTTCGGAAAATGGGCCTAGTGCAAGCCCAGTTAAATAAAGAGAGTAAAGAGTCTTTTGGACATTTCATGGTCCTAAAGGGCGGGGAATAAATTCCTCTCCAGACAGTCCAATTATAATTGGGCCTACATGTTTTGATCAAATTGACTATGCCAACATTCCATGACGAAAATGGAATTAGCCCATCGATTGAAAAGCCCAAAAAAAAGTTATTCCACAATTCTACTTTGAATTCTCTTGTATGCATGGATGTATCTCTCATCTCGGCCTAGGGATCTAAAATGAGTCCGGTTTGTGGGCTGGCTCATGAGCCAACCCATATTTTTTCGAGTCAAACTCAAGTATTTTAAGTCCATAAAAAAATAGGCCACACGAGCCACCCGTCACGATCTGGACTGGCTCGCAGGACAGAAAAAATATTTTTTTAAAAAAATTTTAATATTTTTATATATTTTTTTATATATACAAATTTGATTTTTATTACATATTTTGTTTATTTTGTTTAAAATTTGATTTTTTATTATATTTTAAAAATATTTTAAATATTAAAATTATTTTTAAATATTTTTTAGTATGAAAATTTTATTTTTAAAATTTATATATTTGGTTCGCGGGTCGGCTCGTTTGGTTCGCGAGTTAAGACGATCTTAGATAGGTTGATCTATTTTTGGCTCGCTAAAAATCGGGTTGGATTGGATTGAGCTAAAAAATTTTCAGATCGGGACGATCCGGGCTGGATTGGACCGGGGCAACCCGTTTTACACCGCTGTCTCGGCCCTCTTTTCTTGAATCTCGCCAAGCCTAGTAGTCCCCTTGCTCTCGCATTTGTCTTTCTCGGCCCAACATTTTAATTTTGCTCTCGAGTATTATCATGCATACGTATTTAATAAATAATAAAATTATATAAAACTTCATCATTAGTACTTATAATAATAAGTCAACAGTTTTATTTATTAGTTAGCATAAATAATTAAAATTGGAAAAAAAATGATTACATCTAATCAGAAGCATATGACGAAACACATGGTTAAAAAATAAAATAGAATCTTTCGGTCCTCGCTTTAATTTAATGCTTCGCACTACAATGTTTTCTCAAGTTACATAATTAAAGTAGGATTTGGATGTTGATTTATGACATAAATTAATCTTAATCGTCGGTCTAATCACTGTTTAAATATAAAGTTATATAAATCCCATGTGCTCTGTATAATTAATTAAACGTAACGTCATTATCATTATAAGCCAGTGGGTGTAACCACGGCGCCACTAGATTCACACAAATTTAATTAAATTATATAATGGGCTACCTTTTATGGCAAAATATAATAATAGGAACGATATATTATATGAGATAGAAACGTTATAATCTCGCCCTTTTAATGGTTACAGACAAAAGTTCGATACTTAGACCCTCGTATTGTACAATTCAAAATACAGATTTCAACGTTATATCATATAAAAAATGCAAGAAATCAAATGATTTTAGCACATAATATATATATATATATATATAATATAAACACCATACGTTATATAAATATATTATATTTTCAAATGCCACATTTTTCCAAGATAAATGTGCTTTAAAATGTTCACATGTTGTGCATGTTGTGCACGTTGCAGATGATGCATGCCCTCAAAATTAGAGCGTCGGTCCAGAGCATCTGTCACATTGCACTTTACGAACACCGCCCACCAATAACGCCTTTAATATTTTCTATATGGTTTTGTTTAAATTTCATTTCTGTAGAAATTGGACAGTATACTATCAAACTTTTATTTATTTTTTATGTCGACGATATTTTGGATTTAAAAAAATGATATATTAACAGCTTTCGCCTTTGTTGATATTATAATTAAATAAATAGTTCATATATAAGGGTAGAGATGTCAAAACGAATCAAACTCGCCAACCAATTCGATGTTGGCTCCTTTTTATCGAGTCGATGCAAGAATATCTAAACCCGAATAAAAAACGGGGTGAGTGAGCCAATTCGCCACGAGCCGAGCTCAGACGAGCTAGCTCGGTCGACTTGCGAGCTGGCTCGGGAGCTGGAGTAAAAAAAAGATTTTTTATGTTGAAACTTAAAAGTGTTGATATTGTTTGATATGATATTTTGATATGGAGATAATTTTTTTATACATGAATTAGGATATGAAGATGGTTGTACATGGATTAAGACATGTTTATATATGGATGGATTATGATCTGAAAATAGTTTTTTGTACATGGATGGATTATGATTTAATCTATTTAAAGATGGATTAAGATCTGTTTATATATGGATGGATGTATTGTTATGTTCTTTTTATATTGATCTATTATTTGGATATGTTTTTGTATAATTTGATATGAGTTTTTTAGGTATTTAGAAAAATATGAATCGACTCGTGAACTAGGCGACTTAGGCTGAGTTATAAATTTTCTGACTCGAATAAAAACGGGTTTAACGAAGTGGGTTAAAAATGAGCTGGCTCGAAACGAACCGATCTGATCTGGTCCAAGTCGGCTCTTTTAACGTCTCTATACAAAGTCATGATTTTAATCATTTCAATATACAAATTTTAAAAAACAGTATGAAAAATATACAAATAGTTAAAAAAAAACTACCAATCAACAATATCAACGTCAAAATTGATGTAACCTGTTAAACATTTCGATATCAACGTCAAATAAATGCTACACCATCGTTACCATGTTATTAGAATGTTTATATCTTTTTGAAGATTCTTATATGATCTATATATTTATAAACAAATAAGAAATTTCTTAAAAATAAGTTGGTTTGTTTTGGATTTTTAGATTTTTTGTATAAAGGTGCATGTAAAGAGATATGAAGAAGATTTGAGAAGATTACGTAATATTTAGATTTGATTTGATTTCTATATTTTAGATTTTTATATTTATTAAATAAGATATTTTATGATTTTGTTTATGCTATAAATATTGTAATGTTACATGTTGAATAATGTGAAATCCAATGATTCTCCATCTCTTTCTCTATTAGTGCACGATTAAATTTTCCGCAAAAATTCGGCTCAGACAGGTGAGTACCATACCAGATGTCTAGTGGTTCTAAACTACTTTTTGTCGCCTTCGAGTGTTCATAAAATATTTTGTTAAAAAACATTTTAAATATTTTTTTTATAAAAATATTCTTAAACCATATTTTAATCGCGTGCACAATTGGGCAGTTATGAATTCTTTCGCCATTTTTTTTTACTGTAGCAAACTGCTTTTACCAGTCACGGGCCACTTGTTCATATGAAACTAGATTTAGCCACTAAAGGAAAATAGAGTTGGCAACGTAAATCCGATAAATAGAATAAACCAATCGTAAGGACAACAAATTGTAGTATATGGCGTTTTTGCAATTAATATTTTTTTTTAATAGGATGTGAACGAAGAGCCGCAGATTCTATTTTTATATGATTATGATAGCTTGAATAAACTCCGGCCGTTTATTTATCTAAATGGAGATAACATATGAAAATAATCATGATTATGACATAAAGTTTCTAACCTTTCACCCCGATTAATGTTCGAGATTTTAAAGAAATCATTTATAATCTACAACGGTGGCACTATAACGTGGTCTCCGTAAATTCTATTATAAATTATTAAATTTCATGAAAACATGTCCAAAACAATTTATAATGTACTCGAATTATGTAAGCAAAAGATGCCACGTTGTAAATAATAATATTGTGTTGATTGTTATTATGCCACTAGCCGTGATAATAATTAAATGTTAGATTCTTTTTAGGTTTATTCTTTTCTTAAGAAAATGTAACTAAACACATGTCAGCCTAAATCTCCATTACCGCTCTATTTATTGGCTTCCGCTTGCTCGTATCCCCTCAACCCTTCCTCTCACATCTCTCTCTCTCTCTCTCTCTCTCTCTCTCTCTCTCTCTCTCTCTCTCAAAACAAAGATGTTAATGTTCGTCTTCTTCTCCATCTTCTTCTTCTTTTTCTTCCTCAGACTCCTCCACCAGAAATTACGATACTGCAACTGCGAAATCTGCCATGCATATCTCACGTCGAGCTGGAGAAACGAATTCGACAACCTCTGCGACTGGTACTCTCATCTTCTCAGACGATCTCCGACATCGACGATCAAAGTCCACGTCCTCAACAACGTCGTCACCGCAAATCCCGCCAACGTCGAGCACGTTCTCAAGACACGTTTCGACAACTACCCTAAAGGCAAGCAGTTCTCCGACATTCTCGGAGACCTCCTGGGCCGCGGGATCTTCAACTCCGACGGTGACGCGTGGCGTTTCCAGAGGAAACTCTCCAGCATCGAACTCGGCAGCGTCTCGGTCAGGGCCTTCGCTCACGACATCGTCAGGGACGAGATCGAGACGAGGCTTGTCCCTCTCCTGCAACACTTCGATGACGATCGTGGTGATGATCTTGATCTCGATCTTCAAGATGTTTTCCGGAGATTCTCGTTCGATACGATCAGCAAATTGTCTTTCGGGTTGGACCCGGTTTGTCTCCGGTTACCGTTAACCACCTCGGAATTCGCGGTTGCGTTCGACATCGCGTCCACGTTGTCAGCGCAACGCGCGTTGTCTCCGTCTCCGATCTTTTGGAAGATCAAACGGTTCTTGAACATTGGTTCGGAGAAGAAGCTGAAGCAATCGATTGATGTGATAAACCGGTTAGCCGGAGAATTGATAAACCAACGGCGAAAAACCGGTTTAGGTATGGACAACAATGACTTGATCTCGAGATTCATGGCGGTTGTCGGAGATGACGACGAATATCTACGAGATATCGTCGTTAGTTTCCTTTTAGCCGGTCGGGACACAGTTGCTTCCGGTTTAACCGGGGTTTTTTGGCTGTTAAACCGGCACCCTGAGGTGAAGAACCGGATCCTGGAGGAACTGGACCGGGTAATGGGTCCCGGTTTAGACCCGGTCACGGCGACTTTTGATCAAATGCGAGAAATGAATTATTTGCATGCAACGCTTTACGAGAGCATGAGACTGCTTCCACCGGTTCAATTTGACTCGAAATTCGCCCTAAACGACGACGTTTTAGCTGACGGTACGTTTGTGGAGATCGGGACGAGGGTGACGTACCATCCATACGCGATGGCTCGGATGGGTCGGGTTTGGGGACCTGACTGCGAGGAATTCAGACCCGAGAGGTGGTTGGACAAAACCGGCAATTTTAGACCGGAAAATCCAGTTAAATACCCGGTTTTCCAAGCCGGGGCTAGGATTTGTATCGGAAAAGACTTGGCGATCATGGAGATGAAATCTGTGGCCGCAGCCATTATCCGAAGATTCGAAATACGGGTCGTGGTTACCGACCCGATTTCTCGGACTCCGAAGTTCGCACCCGGGCTCACGGCCACCATGAGTGGTGGTTTGCCTGTTAGGGTCAGGCAAAGGAGAGGTTAAAGCACTTAAACTGTATTAATTATATTTCCATATTTAGATCAATGCAGACGTAAATAGTTTGACCAACAATTAATGTTAGCATGTTGGATACTCTTGTTGTTAACATTATCATCAATGTAAAAACAAGCCACGTGGGCATTTCTGTAATCTCGCTTCGGCCGGAGGGGTGATTAGGCTTGGCTTGATTAATTTTAATAATCGTGTCGTGTGATCCCCGATCTAGTTTATGTTGAATTGGATTAAGTATTTTATGATTGGTTCGGTTATACTTTGGCATGTCGCGCGAGGAAAAAAAACATTACCTTTTATTTTAATCAAATGTTAGCTAAATGATTATCTTAATTAATGATGGGTAACTATTTGTTGTTTATTAGTATTGACTTATTATCACCGTCGTATTGCTGTTATAATATATCGTTCGTTTTTATTTAATGTACATGAAAAATGCGTAAAACTATAAAGGTCAAAACCCGCACGCATTTAATTTTGTCGTTTTTCTCCGGGTATTATTAAAAATAGCTATCTTTCCTATAATTTCGGCTTTGTTACCATATAATATTCGCCAATAACAAAATTAAAATTAAACCAGGGATGGGGGCCTTGAATATCCAGGTTTTATCTATGGATTCTCTTGATTTTTTCGATGGGATTATCTAATTAAAATCTCAAAACTCATGAGGGAATAAAACTCATTTACAATTTAGGTTTGAATCTTATTTGAAGAAAAATATTGATATAGATTTTTCTGTTTTTTCAGAAGACATGATTAGACTAAAAACTCAGATAAATTTATGGATTACGAGATACATCAATTCAGACATGTGAGTCTGTGCCAAAGCCCGGAAGATCACGGAACTAGGGGTGGTTGCGGGTCAGACATCTAAATTATTTGGGTACTTACCTAGACTCGGTTGATTTTTCTATCGAACTATTTCGGCCTCGTCCTCGTTTATCCAAGCCTACCGGGACCGGGCAGTCGGCGGTTATCTTGCCGACGATTCGACAGGGCAGAGTGACGAGGATTTTTTGGTAGATAAAGAAAACTTGCGGCTGAGGTCCTCACCTGCGGCCCAGTGTTCTCATGGGCAAAAGACCTGAGCTCACACTCCCTGACGATCGGATTTCCCAAAGTTTGGATACCCGCTAGATCGATATCCGTGGATCCGTCGGGGAAACTGTTCTTTACACAATTCGGAACACGCAAAGTACATTGTTGAGCATCAAACATGACTTTGTTCGATCTCAGGTACATACATAAGTGGGGAGGGGAGTTTCATTCAGTGATCTTCCCTGAGATTCGAAGAAGAAACTGATATATATATATGTAATACTGAGAAACATGAGCGCGTGATATATATTAACCTTCTTCACCAAACTCCTTGGTGAATCTCTCATGGACATCAAGGTCGCTTTTGCTCACGGTTGGCCTCTGTCTCGCCAGCACCTTCTCGAAATCCGTTCTCGATATCACCGGCGGTATTATCTGTCGACCAAACATTGTTTTTTTAGTTTCCAGGGCTTGAACTTTTACCACAAACAGGTAAAAAAAACTCATGTATGACTCTTCTACCAAAAACCCAACATTCCAAGTCTCCAATTTTCTTCTTCATTCTGGATTTTCATCTATTCCTCGGTACTTCATCACAACTACAAGAACTTTCCAGGAATTCTCATGGTAACCAACTAACCATACACATAGATTTGCATTCCCGTGCTAAAAAGCTCACATCTTTCCACAAATACGTAGTAGCCCAAGAGTTTTGAATCAGATAAATTTCGAAAATACGATGATTTACCTTTGAAGCCAAGCCTTTTGTGGCCAGATCCTGCATGGTAGTTTGGATAGCACCGGGTTGCTTAGGCCCGCAAGGCGTCCACATACCATCCGGGGTCTTGAAAAAGAACATGGCATCCTGGGTTTTACGAACAGGTTCAAACAGAACATCTTTCACCTGACAGATCCAAAAAAAGACTGTTTTATCTACGGGCCAGTAGAAGAGGCACACAACAATTGAAACAAGTGATGATACTCGGAGTCAAGCCACCTACACAAACTGATACATCAGAACCGGAAAACCCTTCTGTCCTTCGACCTAAATATTCAAAATCAGCTTCGGTCAAGTTATGAGGAGTATCTCCCAAATGCACCTGCACGTTATATAGTGGAATGATTAGCTACAGATTCTCTCCTCAAACGATGCGATTTGAGTAATGTGTCACAAAGACGTTTTCTTTAATACTTTGAACATGTGTTGCCGAGCCTTTGCATCAGGGAGAGGGATATAGATACGCTTATCAAAACGTCGCCGAATAGCCTGAGATCAGAAATGTATAAACAATCCGAAATATTCTAAACATGAGAAGGAAATCTCAAACCAATATACTGATTATGGCTGTAACCTGATCAAGGGCGTAAGGCGTATTTGTTGCTGCAAGCACAAGAACCTTTTCATCATTGTGTCCAACACCCTATCGAAAGAAAAATGAGATAAGGAATGAGTGAGATGAAACTTTATACAAAAACCGAAGCACACAAGGTTAGGTTCAGAAAGCTTTGCACCTGCATTTGCACAAGAAGCTCTGTTTTAATACGCC
The DNA here is from genome assembly GCF_000463585.1 of Tarenaya hassleriana. NCBI lineage: Eukaryota > Viridiplantae > Streptophyta > Magnoliopsida > Brassicales > Cleomaceae > Tarenaya > Tarenaya hassleriana. Next base: position 753,274 of record NW_010969548.1, on the reverse strand, counting down.
GTGAAGCTTCACTCTCATTGCCTTCTCCACGTTGACCACACAAGGAATCAATCTCATCGATGAAAATGATTGATGGAGTACTTTCACGGGCCATCTCGAAAAGGTTTGCCACTAGCTTTTCACTTTCGCCCATCCACTTTGATACCAGATCTGACGAAGATACACTAGTGGGTGGGAGGCAAAAATGAAATAGCTAATCAAAAGCCATGACGCATTCCAAGCATAAAAACAATAAACCAGAAGACCTAACGATCTAAGCATATAAAAACGAAGCAAAAAATATAGCATAAGGAATGCCAGCTTGGTTTATAACAAGTCTCCATCACAGGACCAAACTTAGATCCGCTAAAGTATTCAGCGAGGTATGCATGTTTGTGATCAAGAACTTTGCATGAACACGGTAGGGGAAGGGGTTGGGGTTGGGGTAGGTTAAAGCCTAAACATTCACACAAATGGCTAAATCTAATCCATATAAATCGGTCCTCTCATAAGCCATTTAGATTCAAAACAAGACTATAGAAAAGGTATTTCCATCTGGCCTTGTGATAACATCTAAAGTTAGCAGAAATTGATAAAGCTGTTACAAGAAGATGCCGCAGTTCATCAGATGAATCACTACTTGTAGAAAACTCGGTATGTTCTACAACAATCCAAGTTCTAGAAGAGGCATTGGAAAATCTTAAGACATATATTACCTGAAAAATGTAGATTCCGCTTCAGTGGCAACAGCCTTGGCCAGGTAAGACTTCCCCGTTCCTGGAGGCCCATACAATAGAAAAGCCCGCCATGGCCGCCTCTTTCCTAAATCATAGCCAACAATTCTGATCAACGGAAATAATCAAAGCCATTAACCCCACCCATTACCATAATATCCATTAACATCTATAATAAAAATTCGAATATAATGAAGCAGAATTTATAGCAGCAAATTAAGATCATTCATCAGATGCATAACTAGAAACTAATGCAGTTAACCATACAACCTAAAAGCTAAAAATTTTACCGGTGAAGAACTGCGGAAACTTAACGGGTAAAATCACAGCTTCCTGCAAAGCCTGCTTTGCGCTCTCGAGCCCAGCGACATCGGTCCACCTGACGTTCGGCTTCTCCCTGATGATCGCGGAGTTCAAGCCAGCTCGGAGCTTCGACTGCTCTGGATCCTCACCGTCTCCGCCGCCTTCTCCATCCTTCTTGCTCTTCGGCCGCGTGGCGACAGCGGCGTCGCCGTTGGATCCGGGACCAGGTCCACCTTCATCGAGGACGGTACGGATCTCCTCGGCGCGGCGGAGATACTCGGTGAATTTTTGGGTGATGGCTTCCCTGATCTTAGGGTTTTTCTCGTACTTGAGATGGGTCTTGAAGTACTCGAGCGCGTTCATATACAGAGGAAACGCCTTGCTGTAATTCCCGGCATTGTCCTCCTGCACCGCCTGCTTCACGTACTCGATCGCTTGTTCCTTGAAATTGCTGTACATATCTTCTTAGGGTTTCCAGAAAACTTACTCGATATGAATTCGTGAAAGTGCCACGCAAATCGGATCAGATGATTGTGAATCGACGGAAACCTAGAACCGTGAATGCCTCATGATCGAGCTTTCTGAAAATCAGAGAATCGACCTTTTAGGGCAGAGTGGAGAAGAGGAAAATGCAGAGAATAATCTAAATTTTTTACGTTGAAAATTCAATGCGAGTACCAAAACGACGGAGCAAGTATATCTAGAAGACTAAAACGACGAGGTTTTTTAGTTTTCTCTTCGAAGAGGAGAAAAGGTAGTTAGAGAACTCGCTTTGACAAACGAAACAAAAAAAAGGGAAAAACTCCGTTTCCAATTTAAACCCCCTTATTTATAATTATTTTCTAGTTTTCGCCAATAACTCTCAATTGGTCAATTTACTTTTTTTTTGTCAAATTGGAAAACTTTATCAATTAGCTCCAACGAGAATCCTTGAGGAAAAGTTAACCAAAAAAGAACATTCTTAAACATAAAAAGTCGCTAGAGATTTCGTAATTTATAATCTACAAAGTATGAATGGGGAGGCCACGACTTATTTATTTATTTTTTTGTCAAAAAGAAAAAGTATGAATGGGGACAATTATATTAATGTAAAATTCGAATATGTTTTAATACTAAAAAATTGGAAAAAGATTTATATTTTATTAAAAAATATATTTGATAATAAGACGTTGAAAAAGTTTGAAAATAAACATATTATATATGAAACTTTTTAACGCAAAAAATATTATTTATTTCTCAATAATTAAACATGTTGAGATGTAAAACCTATGAACTGAATTAGGGATTCAGTCAACTTTAATTCAGTAAAAAAAAAAGATATTCTTGAGTAAATGAGTTTCTGCTAATAACTATATGTTATAAATCATATTAACTGGGAGGCAAATAGAAAATTAGAAATAGTTTTGCATAATCAGGTGGAAATAAATTATAGTGATTTTCTGTGATTTTTCCAATAAAAAAAAATAGGAAGCGGTGATTAATAGTGGATTAATCTGTAATATGTTAGTCTGGCTAGGATAAAATTCGTAATTCTATTATACAGTGGCTTAATGGTAACAAGTGAGAGTTCTGGGTCTAATTGCAAATATTTTATTTTTCATGCCCTAGGACGGGAAAAAAACAGGCTGTGGCTGGTGGTGCATTACGCCTTACGGTAACGGGAAGTAAACCCTTGTTTGGCGGCGACAGAGAAACCGAAAGGAAACGACGAGAAACCATGGGAAAACGAGAGAAAAAGCCCAAACACCAAAATCGACGTCGCCAGAGAGGATCCTTTCCGAATGATGAGGGAGATTTCGACGGAATCGATCGGTATGAGCAACACCCGCCGAGGGTTGCGGCCGGCGACGACGACGACGATCGCGAAAAAGATGAAGAAGGAGAGGAAGAGGGGAACGATGTAGATGAGGAAATACAGGAAAATGACGGGCTCCAATCATCTGATTTGCCGTCAAAGTTCCTTCTCTACCAACAATCCGTACAGGTAATGGTTTTATTCGTAATTTATGATTCACCGTTAGGTTGCCCAGAAAATGTGAACTGTTACGGGGAACAAACGCATTTCAGTGTACGACTACAGCAAAGATTTCGGCTTAGTGGTACTTGAATCGCCTGTAGTGAGAGAATTCTCGAGTTTGAAAATCATTAAGAAAAGAATATGAGATGTTATTGTGAATCTTTCTTGTGCCAAGCACCTTCACTCTGACTTTGTTTGCCGATTGAATGGTGAGGAATTGAAATCTTGAAGTGATAGTCTTTGTAGATTTTAAGATTGCCCACTGTTCTTGTTTCTGTAAGGCCATCAAGAAAAGATGTTTGATATTAGTTGGACGTAGAATTATTCATTATCTAGAGTTTATACTTTTGTCTTCTGGTTCATTAACAGATCTGGATCCCTTCCTTGGCTATAGTGTTCAGTGCCTAATTTTACTGTATGTATTTGGAATTGTACGCCTTGATGATAAGAATTAGTTCTGAGTGTGATGGGCTTCAGAGCTAGCCGTAATTGAGTATGTTCTTATGTTCTTATTATCGAAGTTCGTGGAATTTTACATGGTGGTGCAGTCACCGAAAGGGGACATAAGCTACCTACAGAAGTTCTTTCTTATGTATGTGGGTGGAAGGCAGCCTCTACATCTACAGGAAGACTTCTGTGGCACTGCCCTACTCAGGTATACTGCAAGTCCAATGCTTTTAATTGTGTACTTGCCAGCTCATGAAACTTTCCACTTTGCGTAGAAATTCATTTACATTCTAAGAAGCAAGTCATTTTGATAGCGTGGAGTGGCTGCGTACTGATTCAAGGCGGACTGCCATAGGACTAGATTTGGACCTCGAGGCACTAGAATGGTGCATGGAGAACAACATTAGTAAAGTTGGGGCTGATGGGTATTCGAGAATATCGCTTTTTCATGGAAACGTTTTGAGTCCTCACGAGAGTAAGCTAGTGAAATTCAATTCAGAAGAACTGCAAAATATGAGATTGAACGATGGTGATAGCGAAGATTCACCTGATCCTGGAGTCAAATCCTTAGAGGAAGATGGTCTTGATGCATTACCGAAGAGGGACATTGTCTGTGCTTTCAACTATAGCTGCTGTTGTCTCCACAAACGCTCTGAACTGATTTCTTACTTCAAGAATGCTCGTAATGCATTGTCAAAGAGAGGCGGTATTTTTGTGATGGATTTATATGGAGGAACCTCTGCCGAGGGACAGTTGAAACTTCAAAGGAGATTCCCCAGTTTCACGGTAAAATAGATTTTTTTTTTCGCTAGTTCAACGAGTTTCATGGATTTATATGCATGATTTCTTTTGATGCAGTATGTATGGGAGCAAGCTGAGTTCGACATTATTGGTCGGAAGACGAGGATCAGCCTTCACTACCACCTTCTGAAGCAGAACAAAAAGTTACGCCATGCATTTTCCTATAGCTGGAGGCTGTAAGCTGTTCTATGATCTTATGCTTTTCAATCCATTCTTTGTCTGAAGTAAGACAGTTAAATACCTAATATGTTCCTCAAGCCGACTAGAGCATGTTGGACTGGTGAACATTAAAACCTTTAGACACTGAGGACCCCGATTTCCATTTTGAGTGCAATAAGGGTAATGTATGGGAAACCCGAAAATCGGGGTTGATTAATTGGATCCAAGATCGGGTGTTACCCACGGGTATCCTACATTTTTGCCCCTAGGTTTTAGAGGTATTACATTTCTTGAAATCTCTTGAATTTTGGGTTTGGATTCGGGAACCCGAAAGTATTGGATACTCAACCAGAATCAACTCCTAATATATGATATATTTTAAAATATTGAAATTTCATATTTAATCTCTGGTTTGGGTATCTGTAGATATTCGAAAATGATCTTGTTTGTCCGACCCTTGGATACCGACCATAACGGATCCGAGACTGGATAATATCTCGTGAGATCCGAGATGTTCGGGTTTGGATTCAGATAACTTATGAAAATAATTATATTAATATCTCGTTCTGGCTCGACACAATCCGTGTCCTCCTCTTACTGTCCTTCCTTTACCGTTATCGCTCGTGTAGACGATACATAGATCTATGACGCACACGAAACCTAATTCCGGAAACTCAATTGAAATCATTGGATTGTCCAATGGAAAATGCAGGTGGTCATTGCCGGAGATAAAGGACTGCCTCGAAGAAGCCGGGTTTGGATCAGTTCATTTTTGGCTGAGAGAAATGCCCGATTCTTCCGAAATGCGAAGGACCGAGGGGTTTGGACATGGACGTGATCTCAAGTACGAAGAAGTTGAGAGCTTTCAGCAATGTGATGCTTGGAATGCTTATGTTATCGCTATACGGTAAGAGCTCCTAACCGATGGTAACTGGTTAACCGGCATTCCTGAGCCCGGTTTAGCAATTTGTTATGCTTCTAATTTTTTGTTGTACCACTTGAGTTTTGATTTTTTTTTAATAAAAAGGGGGGCTAAATTTCGTCGGATTTTCTTTCTTAATTTTTCATATTCTTTTTTTCATTTTTTTTTATCATAACAATGTATATAGAAAAAAAATATAGGCCTGCAATAATAATTGCGGCAGGGAAAGTAACTATAAAATACTACAGGGTGCATTATGGGTCGTCTGAAAATAAAAGTGTACAGACAGTAATATAAAATTTGATTTGTTTATTTTATTGTATTACTTAGAAAAATCACATATAAATATATAAACTTTTACAAAATTCTCAAATAAATATCTAAACTATAAAATTTCTAAATAAATATCTAAATTTTTTAAAACTTCTAAATAAATAACCAAAATTTTAAAATTTTGTCAAATGAAACAATATTAGTTGACGGTTGAGTCAATTATCGACAGGTTCGTTAATAGATTTTGAATTCATTTGGTAAATTTTAAAAAAATTGAGTATTTATATGGAAGTTTTAAAAATTTTAGGTATTTATTTGGAAATTTTATAGTTGAGTTATTTATTTAAAATTTTTATAAAAATTCAGGTATTTATATACGATTTATCTATTACTTGTTATTTTAGGTATTTATTGAGATTTTTTTGGTATATTTCAATAATTAGTGTGTTTATTTGTCAAACTAAAAGTTCGTATATATATTTTTTTTTGCTAAAATTCAAATATTTGTATGGACTTTACCAAAACAAAAAAAATCATACAAAAGGCCGCATAAATAACGTTATGTTTGTGAGATATTTATAAACGTACCTAATTTTATTAATTTTATTTCTAGACCGACTGTCTATGCCAAACACTTGCAATTAAATAATTATATTGATACTCTAATTAATGCCGACGCCAAGATCATTAATAGCAACGAATCCTAAATCAGTTTGTTAAATAGCTAATAAATAGAACAGATTAGGCAATGCTAATTACAATTCAAAATTTAATTAGCCAAGACAAAGTCAATTACAAGCTTAACGGACATTAACCCTAAAATAATAGTATAAGATTATTTTATAATAAATATCCATTTTTTTAAGAAGGGTAAAAGATTCCAAAAATGGAAATATATCAGAATTTATTTCTCCAAGGGGAATAAAAAAAAAGAAGAGAATCTCTTAGGTGAGATCCTAATTAACTTCCTAATAAAGAATGCTTCATAAACACTTGATCCTTCTTCTCTCAATTGCCTCCTCCACTGAGCCACAACATGCCTGCACTTCACAAAAGATGTGCAGAGAGAGAGAAAGAGAGAAAAAAAAAGTTTTTTTTTATTCTCTCATTCATCATCATCATCATCTCTCTCTCTCTCTCTCGAGTAGATTAGGCTTTTTCACCGGAGGCTACAAATCTCACCTTCCCTAAGTTCACTCTCAATAGACCCTTCCATCAACGTTGTTGACATGTTGTGGGCTCTGCTGAGTTTCTTTCTTAGCTGATTTTCTCCGACTTCGAAGGCATTCGAGAAATTTGAAATCGTTTTCGCCTTCGTTCACTAGCTTTTTTAACAGGGCCCAGATCCTCTGGTTTTGACCTGTAACCCTTTTTTTTCCATCTGAAGTTTCCATATTTTCCCGGGATCTGTGTATTTCGCCATCCGGGTTTCTGGGACTGAGTTTGAGAAACGAAACCCAGATCGAATCCCGAGTTTCTTTAGACTTTTGTGGAGATTTCCTCTGATGGGTGTCGAAGAATCTGAAGTTTTGGTTACAGATTCATGAGATTTTTGGAATCTCCCTTTCATTCTCTGTGTTTATGCTAAAGCCCGTTGGACCCGACAATGGATCCGAACTCAGCCCTGATGACCCGCTCTGGATCCGAGTTCCGCCGCCCATTTATCGGGATTTAACTACCGCCGTCTCCGCCGTAATCTCGCCGGGAAATCTCACGACGGCGCCGATGAAGCGTTCGTTTCGGCCTCTCTTCAGCGTTCTTTTCTTCGTGTCCCTCGCTGCAACGCTCACCTGCAGGGTCGCCATTCGTCGGAGCAGCTTCTCCTTCAGCTCCGCCATCGCGGAGCTCGGGACCTCCGGCCTCCTCAGGACTCCGGCGGCGGATAAGCTGGTGTTCAACGAGACGTTGCTGGAATTCGCCCGCATTGATCCCGGGGAACCGAAAATCAGACAGGAGATCGATCTGATATCGGATTACGACGAAGGTAGGAGAAGCCATCGAAGGCAATTCGCAGCTCGTGAAAACCGGAGATTCTCTTCGCGATTACCGGTAATGCTTAGGTCCCCTCAGATTTATCGTTACTGGTCGGAATTCAGAAGAAATTTGCAGGTTTGGGCTCGTCGAAGGGCTTTTGAACCTAATGTCATGTCGGATTTGATCAGATTGGTGAAGAATCCGATTGAGGCTCACAATGGCGTGACCACTTCCAAGGAAAGTTATTCCTCTTGTGCAGTGGTTGGCAATAGTGGCATTTTGCTGAAAACCCATTACGGAGATCTCATTGATGATCATGAGATTGTGATCAGATTGAACAATGCAAGAACACAGAGATTCGAGAAGATGGTTGGGTCGAAAACCAATATCTCATTCATTAACAGCAACATTTTGCATCTCTGTGTTCAAAGGAAAGGTTGCTACTGTCATCCATATGGTGAATCAGTGCCTATAGTGATGTATATATGCCAACCGATCCATTTCTTGGATTACACCGTGTGTAAACCGTCTCATCACGTTCCGTTGATCGTCACTGACCCGAGATTCGACGTTCTATGTGCTCGGATAGTGAAGTATTACTCGGTGAAGAGGTTCTTGGAAGAGAAGGGGAGATCGTTTCTTGAATGGAGTAATGCTCACGATGGCAGTTTGTTCCATTACTCATCGGGCATGCAGGCCGTGATGCTTGCTCTGGGAGTTTGCGAGAAAGTCAGCGTTTTCGGGTTCGGAAAAGCGGATTCAGCCAAGCACCATTACCATACCAACCAGAAAGCCGAGCTGAAACTACACGACTATGAAGCGGAATACGACTTCTATCGGGACTTGGAAAAGAATCCGAGGGCCATCCCTTTCTTGCCGGAAACCTTCAAGATCCCTCCTGTTGTGGTTTACCATTGAAAAAACTCTGGTTCTTGATCTTGTTCCCCGTCTGTTATGTGAAGTTTTTTTAGATTTACAGATTAGTTGACACACGAGCCAGATATGATTTCATCGATGGAGTTTCATCCAAGAATCGAGTTCTACATTCAAATGATTGGTTTCACATGAGCGAAATCGTGTCCCCTTTGGACAAAGTTTTGAGGTTCTTGATCATTTTCTTCTTAACACAATGTTTCTGTCATTGGATTGGGATTTTTCTTAAACGGTACTTAAATCCCAATTACAGCTTAATCACATAGGCCGAGCCCAAAAGCCCATGAAGGAACACAATCTGTTAAAAGCCCAGGCCCAATTGAACTAAATAAGAATTATCATTCCTTAAGGCCCGAAATAAAATAGAGGCCCAACAAAAGTCCAAGCCCACGATCTTCAACAAGTTTCATTGATAAAAATGGGATATAAATTATATATTTTTTTTATAAGTAATTTAGCATTTCAAATTTCTGGCATATTTTATATTTTTAATATTTTTAACTTGCACCTTGGTGGCCTTTTAAGTACATGTATTTTTTTTTCTTTTATGATAACCTACCAAATCATCTGTATAATTCAACGCACAAGGCATATAAGCTTACAAAAAGAAAATAACAAACATATAATATGAAATGACATTCTATTATCAATTTTTTTTTTTATGAAAATGGCTAAACATCGAAAAAAACAGTAGTTAATTAATATAGAAAAAGCTTTTTTTTGAGCAATTAATTTTAAGATTAAAGATATTGGCCAATTCAAACATTATCTAATTGTGTAAGCAGGAGAAGCCGCGTTATATCTAAATTCGGCCATTAGCTTTTCACACCACAATTTGCTTTTTCTCCTTATTTATTCATTTATTATTTTATTAAGATTGATTATATATATATATATATATATATATATATATATAGAAAGTCCCTTTATCTCGAAAGACAGAAAGAGGATTTTCATTGTCCAAAATCAATCATGTCCTTCACACGGGAAAAGAAAACAGAGGAAACAATGAAGAAAAAACGGCTTATGCCATAACTTTTTTCCACACGGTTTTAAAGTTTATGATGTGCAAAATTTTATTTTGTTTTCTTTTCAATTTGGATATAAAACCTTACGCATCATTTCCATTGGAGCATAATGCTTACATCTGTATCATTTTCTATACTATATTCCATTTATTTAAAACTATAATAAAAATCAATACTATATATTGGCCTACGAATTTTTTAAATCCGAGAAATATACACAATGTTTAAATGAATATCTTATAGATAACTGTGGTTATTTAATATGGGTCCATACATATTTAGGATCATTACATATATAGATACCGAAAAGATAAAAAATTTATTTTATTAAGTACGATTTAGAAATTTTATAGACAATCATTTACTGTAAAAAAAATATTTTCTTGTGCTTTTTTTTTTCCTTTATCATATTTACTTTAGTAATGGATTTTTGTATCTTTTTTTGTTTGTTCTACTTTCAATATTCTTTACGTGTAAATATTCATGATATAGGTTCGAATAAAATTTTAGTATTTTGGTAAGATATTAGTAATAACTAAATTATATCTAAGCAAATATTAGATAATAAAACTCAAATTTGGATGATCTACACCGGATTTAAATCTAACCATAATGATGTACACTCATTCGTATTTTTCTGATAATTTGGAAGATATAGTTACGTCAAATGTTTAGTGAACTTTTTATTATAAAAACAAAATTAGACAATAAAATCGTACCAAAATAAAAATTTTAGTTTTTTATGTATATCTTTTAATACTATTCAATAATTGAAATTATGTATAAATATACAATAAATGGTTAAAAATGGAAAGTAGACGGTATTTGTAGAAATCAAAGTCTCGGGTCTTCGAAAATAGACTTAGAGGAGAAGAAAATCTTCAAACTTTTTTAGTTCAATAAAATACCTAATCATGAAATCTGTAGTCTTTCTTATAATCATTAGGGATTTGATTGTAATTTGGTATGGAGCAGGAAAAAAATAAAGCCTCCAAATTGGACCCTTAATTAACCCTTAACACCCCTTTTTTGCTCTCCTTTTGTACGTTCATTGGATTTGACCTCATGCTCCATTTGATTTGTATCCAAAACCAGAAAAATATTTCATAAAAAATTATAATCAAAATATAATGTTCATTGATGAAAATAAATACATTTGCAAAGGCATTGAATATACAAATCTATATATATATATTCGAGGACAAAACAGGAATAAATGGATTCAAGTTTCAAGCCTCTCGTCAGTAGAATAGAACAGAATAAGAATTGGTTTGGTCTGGTCTAGTTCGGTTTGGTCCGGTTTGGTCCGGTTCAATTTGGTGGGGGTAGTTGCGAGCAAATCCTAGATAGTGCCGTGATAAGCGCGTATAGTACAATCAGTCTCCTTTTATCTCATCATTGAATCTTTGGTTCTCCTCATTTCTCTCTAACGCGACAACACATTTACAATTTTATGGAACTTGTCACCTAATACATGCAAATATATACACATTTATAATACATATATATATGTATATGTATGTTAAGATGAAACTAGAAAATTTAATATCGTTAATAAAAAAAATGATTTTAGTTTATTTTTATGGTTGTATATAGACAAAATTAATACATTTTTTTTTATTATATGTGAATTAATTTAAATACTTAATAATAGCTAATGGTTTGAATGTAACTAAACTAGATTAATCTATGCATATAATCAAAATGAAAAATATTTGACAAAATACCGCCTTTTTATGTTACGTATCCAAACAAACACTAAACGTATAAAAACAGCAACCGATCAAACATCATTGTTTTATGTGAATTTCCACAAATACCCTTTGGATACAACAGTAAATAATACATCCTTTAACACAAGTAATTTGGAAAAATTAAGAATATATGTTTCATAGTTAGGGGCAGTCGACCTATGCTTGTGTCACAAACTAACGTTTATACATATGGGTGTAGGTAAGGTAACAAGGACGATGTCGACATTAAATGGGATTAATGTAACTCGCCTTGTGAATTTATTTTTTTAGGCTGTATTATATTATATGGTGTTTAATCAAATATGGATATTCCACATATAATACAAATCCATTTAAATTTTTATAAACACTCGGTACAAATATCGAAAGACAAGTAATACGATGAAGTCTCTATATATTAAACGATCATCATATTATATATACGATATGATACCAAAACACACATATTATTAGGGTTTACAGATATATATATATATATATATATATATATATACACACACACAACACAAAAGTCTCTAATGAGGATTATCATATAATGATGAAGCACACGAATTTTCTCCTCCACTATGAAGCATACAAAGCCGTATACGTGGATACATTATACATGAGAGAGAGAGACCAGAAAATTCACGTGCTTCACCACTTGAAGACACTCACTCTTATTAGATAGATAACTAAAAAACCTAATTATTATAAATTATTGATTACTAGAGGATAATTAAGGGATTAATTGACCAACCCGCCAATGCTCCCCTACAAATAGATCCCTTGTGAAAGAGAACTTTTTGTTAGTGAGCATGAGCTTTTTTTTAGTTGCCTTTGATCAAAATCCCACACCAAACCAAGAACCCTAATATGGGTTATATAATTAGCTAACACACCAATCTTCAAACCCATGAAAAAAGAAAAGAAAATGCTTAGATAGACCGGGTTTCGATATCTGGACCGACATCTAATTATATGCTTATTTCGTCGGTTAAAGCATCAAGAAAAAAGGATCATGAATTTCAAAATGTTGCTCCATCATCTTTGAAAACAATATTTGTTAGTCGATAAATCGAGTCTAACAAAGAATTTCTTCCTTGTGCAAAGATAGAAATTCTTTAGTAGACTTGAGTTTTTATGTAGTGTGAACCCTAGATAGGAGCAACATAAGAAAATTCAGACCTTTTTTAAAGAGCACCTTACCGATTTGATGATCGATAGACCGGTCAAGATATCGCATACCCGGCCCGGGCAAATTCACTCGGCAGTGACACATTCCTTCTCCTCCTCGAACCCGTCGACAAGAAGAGAAGGGTGAGGAGAATGTCCTTTCCCAAACGACCTAATGTGGTCCTTAAGAGACCTCTTGTGCTTGAAATCGGACCCGCAAGTGCAATACCAAAGCTTCCCGCAATTTTTCTCGTGGGTTCGCCAGTCTCCTTTCACGGCCAGCGCCTTTCCGCATTTCCTGCAGGAGAAGGGCTTGGACCCGTGCTTTCGCTTGTAATGCGTTTGGAGTGTACGGAAATCTTTCAGGGGCCTGGCTCGTGGATGGTTGATGTTGTTCTTGCAACCCACGGCACAGCAATAGCACGGCAGACGTAGGATTGCCGCCGGTTGTGTCGTGCCCTTCAGTGACTCGGGCCCCTTTCGGAATTCGGATCCATGCCCCCACATATGCATCTGTGTAAAATTACCAATGAATGTTAAGTCCTTTGATCTTTTGAAACGAGCATCGAATTTCTATACGTTTGAATTCATATATAGTTTTTACGGACTTTGAACTCGTCGTAACGTTTACATGTTGATCACATCGTATGTTAATATCATTCCTAAAACTAAGTTTATCCGTTAATGGTGAATTAGTGGTTGAGGGATCAAGATTTGGAGTTCACCGAATCTGATGGCTTTATGTCTTAAAGAGACACCCACTTAAAAAAATCTTGTTTCTTTGTTTAAAGAAGCAATCTCTTTAAACTCCAAAAAGCATATTTTTAACCAAAAAGATTATATATTAAGTGGTAAAAGAGAGAATCCTAAGTGATTATATAGAACCTAATGATACTTAATTATAATCTTTAAAAAAAAAGAAATCAGAGGTTCATTAGGTTAAGCAATCGATTGCAATTTTTTTTTTTAAAAAAAAGCGTGATCATCCTCTTTTTGTTTGGTGAATGATATTTTACTGAACCCAATCTATGATTATTCTTTTGCTTTGTCTTTTCATCCAAAAGGGAAGGCAAAGAAGGGTGACAAAGTCAAAAAGGAATTGTGATCATGCAAATTTTTATCAACTAATTCTCCAACTAATCAAGGGATTAGGTTGCAAATTTACACATTTCGTTTAATTGATGGATGGGATATACACACAAATGACAAACCCAACTGGCCGGTAATTGTTTAATTACATTAGCACTTATACTTTGTATCCAATTATTAATTATAACCATTGTAATCATTATAACCCAAAGGAAAATGTATGCAGTACAGTTTGTATAAAGATATATATATATAGTCGTATAAGATTTTTTTTTAATAATGTCAAGTATTAGACATTGGTGGGACAAAAGCTGTAATTGTAATAAGTTTGTCTGTTTCTTTCTAAAATTTTAGAATATTTCTGATTAAACGAAATTTCTGAGGAATATACTCTTGAAAGCCAAAAACAGGTAGTTACAATAAGTGACACAATGCATACCTATACACACACATACTGATGTGATGCGTATACACAAATCTGTATTCATATATGTTTATAAGCACACATAATATTTGCTAGTTATATGATTAATGTCATATATATGTATATACACATACGTGTAACGTATAAATACTATAAAAATCAAAATTAAGACTAATGTGGACTGACCTGCATGTTATTGTACCTATTGAAGGTCTTGCTGCAAATAGAGCAAGCGAAAAGCGTTGGCCCTATGAGAATCTGAGCAGGACTTGGGATCCAAAACCTTTTCCCTGAAACATCCAAATCCAAATCACTCTCAAAGCTCATGATCTTCCTCCTCTTCATCGTCACTCCATCGTCATCATCATCATCACCATCATCACCATCACCATCACCACCATCTTCTTTCTTGATAGTGGTATCAGAATCATCTTCAGAGACAATATTACGATCGTAATTGGGAAGTCCAATGTGGAGAGCCACTGTGACCTTCCCTCCTTCGACCTCGAAAGCTTCTTTGATGTTCCTGTGTTGATTGGATTCAGGGGTTTTCTCCATCAGCTTGTTCAGAAGCGGCAAGCACTGGATTTTTCCCCCTTCGGATTCTTCTTGCGATTGATAGAACAAAGACCTTTCAGACATGTTTGTCTGGTAATCCCCAAGTAGAATCTGTTTGGTCACAAGGGACAACAAAGACGAAGGCAACGAAGAAGGATAAGAAGAACAAGAAGAAGATGAAGGTTTAAGCCATTCAATGAAGCTTGGAGCTTGGTGGTGAAAGCTTAAACCCCTTCCATGGCTATTCCATAAACTCATCTCTCTCTCTCTCTCTCTCTCTCTCTCTCTCTCTCTCTCTCCCCCCTCAAGGTGGGTTAGATTTGTGGGTATGGGTATTAATCAACTTCTGTCGTGTGTATGTATCGATTTGTCAAAATAGAGTCTTTTTTCTTTCCTCTCCAAACGTTCTTAATTGTTCTTAATTTTCAAACCTCCTTTTATCTCCCTACCCCAACACATACATATGTACATGTGCGTGTGCGTGTATATATATATATATATATATATATAATAAGCACGTGTGTGTTGCCGGCTAGTGTACGTTCGCACGCGCGTGTACGTGTTCACATAAACAGGCAAAGAAGAGAGCGAGTTCTTGTATTGTGTTTTGTTTGTTTTTGACTTTTTCGTGGTGGGGTTTTGTATTAGTGAAAGGGAAACGCACAAAGGCTTTCTATGGAAGAGAATCCAAGACTCTTAACATATATTACATACATCTTCATTGTGTTTTCCTTTCTTTACTCCTTTTTCTTCATACAACATATAAAACCTTTTTTTTTTTAAATTTCATCATATGGACCGGCGTAGACAGAATCATCATTTCATGAAAATTTATAGTATCAAGATGACGTACCTTATTATTACCGTCTTTTTTGGGGCATTTTGAAGAAAAATAAAACCATAAAAAAAAATCATCATTAAACATGTTTCAGAGATAATCCCGATATCAAAAACCATTTCGAATCTTGATTAAATTGATTTCTATATCTCATGATCAAGATATGTTGGAAATGTGAAAACCAATTTTTCGGGTGAATACTAAAATATGCAAAACCGATGTTTGATTCGATACTTAAAAAAAATCAAATTCGATATTGATTTAATAAAAAAACCCAGTTTAATATTAGTTCGACCACTTGGGATAATTCAATATTTGTTCGGACACCAAAAATGCAATTACATGGTATTTTGGGTGCATTCTCTCCCTTTACATTTAGAAATGAAGGTTCAATATGATAACATATGTGTTTAGTTTTAGATATAAGTATTTGCAGTTATGTTATATGATTCTTGGAAGACGAGGGAGTGGAATTTGACCCTTAAGCACAAGTTTTGTCGGACAACGCCTAAAATAAATTAAATCAATTCCATTATAATATTTACAAATGTTACCACAAATATATTAGGTATATATAATTATAGATTAATTCAGTCTAATAATGAAGGTGAAAGTAGTGTTATTATATATGATGTTTAATTTGTGTATATATACTTGGGTTAGCACACTTGTATATGTTGGGGTAAAGTTTTTATTTTTAATTTAAACTAATTTTATATCTACACCAGTTTCCTTTTTCCTTTTGTATACTAATACTGTTGATTTAACTTTATAATGATGGGATATATATATATTTTTTTCCCAAGTATCATAGCTTCAACTTTATTTTTTTTAGCTAAACGTACGATAATCCCTACGCAAAATAAAACTTTACGACACCTTTAAATCCAGGCACTAGTGGTCGATGTATAACTCTCAAGCCATGTCATAGAAAAAAATCTTTCTAATGAAAAACAAAAAGCAATAACATGTAGTAAAAAAAACCCTTACTAATTAATATATATAGAATATCTGAAATTACATGTCATAATTTCGTTGAAGATCATATGAGTAGTAATTTATGATTATAAAATCAATAAATTTGATAGAATTTCAGAAATATTATGGTATGTAGGATTGAATTCGAATACATGGACCGACCGATCAACCTTCTAACGGGTGAGGTTGACATGAAATATTTTGTTTCATCGCCGAATTCCGCACATCTCATGAAGAAAAAAAAAATTGTTAGAGATCATTCACCTAATTTGTGTAAGTTTTCTTGCCTTAGAATATTAGGAGGTTTCTTCATCAACGGTGAGCTTCGGAAGCTCATAACTCTTATTGGAGATTATTTGAGATTTTTATTATTCAATATTTAAGATTGCAATATATAAACACTAAGAATTATAGAAAACCCAATTGTCTAAATATCTAAATAAAAAAATCTAAACCAAATAAAAATATAACAATATATAAACTCTTCATGTTCTCTAACATCCCTAAACTTCTTGTCAAGCTCAATGGATTTTTCTCAAATAATTGAAATATATCACGGGATATACTATTATCATTATTATAATTAATTGCGAAAATTAAACACACACATGCATACATATGGATTTAAAATGTGGTAAAAATACAGGAAAGAAAAGGAAATATGATTTGAAAAATCAAATAAATGGACAAAAGGAAGATCGAGACCGGATTTTAAGGAGATGCGAACAAAACGCTAAAGAAGAAGTTCCTTGTCTCTTCGCGCCCCTTTTCTTCTTGTTCGTTTCTTGCTTTCTCCAAGATTCTCACTCTTCTCCAAGAACTGCCTCCTCACTTTATTTCTGTTTTTTAAATTTATTTATCAATCTGAAATTATTATTTTTTTTCCTTACTGAAATGCATGCAATCGATATTTTCTTCTACTACGTAACATTTAAAGAAAAAAAATTAAACCTAAATTTTGATATTACATACAATTCTACAAATGGTTTTATATATCTTTAATTTGTATTCATTCCCATCATCTGTTGTGAAAGAAAATTTTCTTTTGGAAGTTCCCATCTCATACTTGAAAATTAAATATTTAAAACCTAATTTTAGATATTGATATAAATTTTATAAATTGTTCGATCCTATATAAATTATTGTATTGATTATCCTCATGAGTGATGATAAATATGATAAAGTAGAGGTCGTATATATTCTATAACATATATATCTTTTCAGATTTTGTATGTTTAATAATATTTAAATTTCTGTCTATTGAATACATAATTATATTTAACATTTAAATTACAAATGATAGATCTTTAAAAATAAATTTATAATTTTGTTTTTGTTAATGTTCCAAATTTATTTGGAATATCAGTGATTATAATAAATATAATCTTACCATTGTTACCAATAGATGGAATCGAAATTACAGTAAGAATGAAACAAAACTTACAGTTTTTACTATTGACACATTTGTGAGATTCGAATGAAATAAAAATGACGTCACTAAGGTGTAATAAAGTTCCAATTCTTTTTCGAAAACTTCGGACAAATATATAAAATTACAAGAGTTAAATTTGGATATTTATTTTTATTTTATAGTCTAATCAGATATCATTGCTGCATATGTTTTAGACATGATCATTAATTTATTTTTACCCTTCCTACTATGATGATTCTCTCCAACACTTTAATGATAATTCGATATTTAGTTTTAATTTCTTCCCTCCAATGAATAATGCATAACCATTATTAAATTTGTGCACCCATAATGCTACCTAAAGTTGGCAAAATAAAAGGATGTAAATGCATAATTATATTTTTTGGTATAAAATAATATAATTTATTGATTCAAATAATTTACTATTTATTATATGATGTTTAAATTTATCACAAATACGCAAGTTCTTATATTACAATCTTTTTATTAGAAACATACATTGCACGACAGAAAACAAGCTGAAAATTTACAAAAAAAAAAACAATAATCAGAAGCTAATACTTTTAAAACGTTTTAAAATTAGCAACTCTATGTATTGTGTACCTAGTGGTTATAATATTAAAATTTAATATAAATTTCGAATATTTTGAATTAAATTCAAAATTCAATCTTTAATATATATATATATATATATATATTACCGATATACTAAAATTGCAATATTGTGTTTTGGTTGGGGCAGAGAGGACATTGTCAAATTGGGAGCATACCAACCTCTTATTTACTTCTTATACTTAATTGTGCGAAACATTAATTCAACATAAAATCCTTTTCGGTAACATAATGACCGCAAAAATTTTATTAAAAGAAATATAAAATGCATATTAATTATATTTATAATACATGTCGTTGAGATTTCTATTAGGAACATAAAGTGTAGACCATTTTCTTCGTAAGTAAAACGATAGAAATTAAAATAAAAGTTATTTGAAATTCGACCCACCTGACGCCTAACCTTTTAGACTTTTCAATTTTCAGATTATTATTATTATCATCATCATAATCATCATTATCATCTCAATTAGATATGCATTACTCTATGTGGACTAGTTAAACTTTAACTACCAATTTGAGGAAATAAACACACGGATTAAAAACCAAACCGAAAATCAAATGGTCGGTTTACCGAAATTGATCCGGTTCGGTTAGTATTACTGAACCAGTCCGGTCCGGTCAGTGTGTTTTTTAAAGCCCACAATGGAACCTGAACTCGGCCCATTGTAAATCCATTTCAGTCATGCTCATCTATAAAGACCACCACCAATTGTCTCCGTTTAGATTATATCATTCGTGTCTATTTAATTTTATTTAGATTCAGTTTTCTTTGCAAAATTGCTCGTTTTCTCAAAATAATTGTTTTCTTTCAGTTTTTATCAATATTTTGATATTCAAATAATTTTCTGGTAGTTTGGTTTAATTAATCCACAACTGATTATTTTGGTTCTATTTGGTTTTGTATAGAGTTTTTTTTCTTCAAATATAAAAATCTGGAAGTGACAAGGAAAGGAGAAATCTGGATATGCACATTTCGTTAACTCCCATATATATATAGAAACACAAACTTAGGTATATATATATATATAACAAACCATCGATCATTCTTCAATTATTCAGATCACACACACTTCCTATATACATGCATACACACACACACATAGGTATATATATATATACACACAATGCATGCAAAATGCACTAGGTTATAAATTAATACGTAGGGGCAGTAAGTACACAGGTGTGTGTGTATATATATGTGTGTGTACGTATGGGCAGGCGACAAAGTTAGCGGCGTCTGGAAGCGGTCTCACGTTGGCAGTTGAAGAAGACAGCGGCGACAGGGAGGCCGAGATCGTTCTCTTGGGCGAAGATTCGAGTGTTGAATTGGTCACGGTACGATGGTACGGACACGACCGAGCTCCTGCGCTTCTGCTTGAACAGCATGAACACGAACCTGTGTATCCCTATGTTTGGTCTCGGCATTTCATACCCTATCATCTCTTTCCATCTGTTGTGAAAGAAAATTTTCTTTTTTTGATATGATGCTTCCGAGAATCAAGAAGATATGATCAACGTACCGAATGTGGCATCCGTTGTGCCCGGTATATCGGTTACAATCCTAAAGATTGATCAAGAAGTGTGTTAGCAAAGAAATATCAATCATATATATGTAATATCATTTAATTAGGGTTTACTTTTTTCCTTGTATAATGTTACTCATCAATACATATTTTTGGAAAGATATATATATATGATTCAAAACTGTAACCCGAAAGAATGTGTCTTAGAGTTCAAACCATTTGGATCAAGAATCTTAGTCGTAACTTAGATTCAAACGTATCAAAATTAAATTAAAGTGATGCATTTGCAACAAACGATTAATTATAACCAACAGATATCATAAAAGGGGCCTATATATATGTATATATAACAGAGAAGTGATTTGGATTTCATGTGTGGATGATTCATGATATTTCCCTTAGTTTTTTTATAGAAGTGATTTGGATTTCATGTGTGGATGATTCATGATATTTCCCTTAGTTTTTTTATAAAAAAAACAAATAGGTTATATGAAAGTGAAAAGTAATTACCAGTGCAAATGCTCTCTGAGATAAGGATCACTAGGACCAGGAACGTCTGGATCTGTCATCACCTGACAATAACGTATAATTAACGTGATATATCAATGTACACACACATGCATGCATACATAAAACTATATATATAAACATTAACGCGCACATATATATACAAAGATTATTTCAAATAAGTCTAGATACTTGGGTGTACTCTTTAATTACCATAGTAATTCCGTAGATATATACACATGTATATATATATATGTGTTCATGCATAGATATATAGGGAAATATAGTGTGTGTGTGTGTATATCTTGATTCTTGTGTGAACTTACTCTATTGTATTGAATAAATAAATATGTATTTGCTAACCAGAGTGAAGAATGATCTCATGTCACACCCATGAACTTCAACCTTGGGCTTGTTAGCGACGGTCGAGGGAAGAAGTTCATGGCCGTTGTAGACTTGCTTGCTGGAGCCATAGGTTACTGTCATTTTCACAACATGCGTGACATTATCGACTATGTCTCCGATCACTCCCCCGACAACGAGAGGGTCCGAATACATCCTGGCCATCTCCAAATATAGCTTATCGATCGAATATATGTTTACTTGATGGTTCAATGAAGCATAAAGCGAGATCAAATATTTATAGGGTTGAGAGGACAGTGGCCGAAACCCATCTGATTTGACGTTTGGATCTAAGGAACTTGAGAACAGAGTGGGTGGGCTAATTAGAAATAAACGACGAATTTGTAATAAAACTTTTTATTGATGCTTCCTAAATACGAATTGCGAAGTTGTAGAGAATTATTTAATGATAATGCAATGATATGTTACATATCATTTAAACCATGACGATGATAATATTTTAGAATGTGTAAATTGTTATGGAATATCTTAATTTTGATCATGATTATCGACCACACACACACATATATATATATATATATATATATATATATAAAAGTTAGTTAGTGACGATGGCAATATCGCCAATCTTTTTTTTTTAATAATTCGGAAGTTCACCGAATTCTATTGCCCTAATTACCTCTCTCCAGAAAACTGAAGAAGTCCATGTGAATGTCCCTTCCCACGTTTGAGTTTGAACCTAGGATAAGAGTATGTTTTGCAAGTTCTCTTAATACTAGACCACCCAAACTTGGGTCGCCAATCTTTTGGTATTTTGAATTTATTATCTATTTTTATATGACGATACAAAGTAAAGTCCATTCATAATTTTTCTTGTGATGAATTTTTAATTTGTTCACAAGAGGAGAAAAAAAAACATTTCTCGACAACTGTTTTTTGGCTGTCAAGAAAAAAAAATGTAATATACTTGCCACATAAAAATATTTAAAAGTTAATAATTTATGACTCGTGTTAAAATGGGGAGCATCAATGGTGCATGGGGAATATATATATTTTTTTGGCTTTTGCTCTTTTCTTTGATTCCCATTTCTTCAGAATTAGATTGTTTGTTCTGTAATTTTTAAATTTGTCGATAATCTTTTCTTAAACTATTGATACGTGCTTATATAATAATAATATTATCATCCAAATACATAAAATAATAAATAAAAAAACATAACAATTGAAACGGAAAACGTTAAACGAGTACCATATTTAATGGTGTAATCATGCAAAAGAGAATTATAATTCAAAAGGTTATCCTATATATGTCACGAAACCCCATGGTATATTTTACACGACTCTTGATTTTTCATGGTGCATGCACGTAAGCTTTTTTTTTTCTCCTCACCACTACAAAAGGGGCATTCCATAATGCGTGTTAATTTTTTTTTTGTAACGGTAAATAATGCGTGTTAAATTTTAAAATCACTCGAACCAATAAGTGGATGACAAGTGGCAAATCCACAGTATATGGTCCTTCGAATTTCTTAATAACCTTTTTTTTTTGTATTTGATTTACATATATGATACATTAATTATTCAGTTAATCATCAGATGTTTTCAAGAAAACGCATACTCGCTTTTTTTTTTCCGTGGGTGGAATGAGAATTTAACACCACGTCACTCTTCTTTTGCAGTTAGGGTAACAAGAAGACAAAACATTTCTTTAAAAGAATAATATTTTATATATATATATATATTAGGAAAATAAAAAGAAAATATATTCTCTACAAGGTGTTGCAATCACAAACCAATCAAATATTATTCTTTTAGACTTTCCATTTTAGGAAATTTCAATGTTAAGATAAAGGAAACCACTCACAATGTGTCTCCCACACATCCACGGGCTGACAAAGTGTGAAAGGTCAGTTCTTCTCACACTCTTTGGTGCATATACATACATATATAATTATATATATATATATATATATTCTTGACAAAATATTCGAACTAAGAAATTAGGGTTTCCACTAATAGAAACTCTGTTCTTGAACAAAGTCTGCGAGTGCCACGTCCAAAATGTTCTGTTGCATGTGATCCTGAAGGTAATTTTAACAAAAACATCTTTATTTAGTTATATATATATATATATATATATATATACATATATATATCCCAAGATGTTCATGCTTCATTTCCCAAATCATTAAACACATTAGTAAATTTCCCAACAGATACAATATGGTTATTTATGTGCATATATTACATTACATTACATGTCCGGTAAGATTAAGAAGAAGGATTCATAACTATATACTATAACTAACCGGTGGTTCGATTTGTAATAAAAGCAAACTTACCATATGGATAATGCGGCAACGGAGACCTCGGCGTTCTTCAGATATCCCGCGAACAGTACGAGTGCCATGAAATACCATATCTCCAAACTGCACCGATAATATGAATTTCAATTTTAAAAAATACAATTACAAAATATATATGAATTCAAGATCGTTATATATATATATATATATGCTTCGAACCGCTATTGGAACACGTCGAATGAAGTTATATTATATTCCTAATAGAATTTATAAATACATCTTTTTTTCCCCTTGTGAACAAGAATATATTTAACGTGCATTATAGAATAATTTGTGCAAAAATTTCAACTCTCAATCAATAAATCATATATGTAAGGCCACCAGAAAAAAAATCATATCGGATGTATAATTGGAATATGTCGTATTCGAGGAGATAAACAATCTATTGAAATCAGGCCGATTTTTGTAATAGACAGACAACTAGTTATATTGAATTGGATATGTTATACGCATATTGTATTTTCCAAGAAAAAAACTTGATAGTGCCATTGTTTAATTGATATGATGGTCCATATATTCTCCATTTCGTAGAAAACAAATATAATATCGACTAATTTTGTTACATTCATTTCCTGTTTGGGCTATGGATTATTCTCTGTTCGTTTTCCTTAGATTTATCGTTCTTTTTTTTTTAATTTGTACGATTTAGGGTTTCGTGGCCGAAGAATCAAAAAGCCAAATGGCGCAACTTTAGTGGGAAGGCGTAGCTATATGTCGTGGAATTCATGTTGTCTTTTTTCCTTTTTTTTTTTAAAAAAAATTTCATTTTCCTTTTCATGCTACACGTTGTCCGATTTTTTTTAAGAACCATTTTTTAAGTGAAACAGAAAAAAAAAACAATTTCTGACGTCATGTTTTTTGTACATATATTTTATACATCCGAATTATTTTCCTGTTAACATACACATTTTGCTCGAATTCAAATACGCTTTAAATATCACAGATGCTAAAAAAATGAAATTATTTGCCCTAGAAAGAAACCTTTTTAAAAAAAATTATTTACAACCAAAATATTTAGTCTAGAAGAAAAATAATTAGGGGAAGAAACAAGTCGGGGCCTACGCAAAACCGGAATAATTAAGGTCCAATTCCATTGTCTCATAGCCCAATAAAGAGGTACAAGTTTTATATATTTGGGCTTTGTTTAATTTGCTTTTATAATATTGTGCTTTGTTTGAACCCTATATTAAACACTTACATCATAGTTAGTCTAAGATGTAATAACATATATACTACAAGTATAATTATTTTAAATGATTTATTATAAAAAATATATAATTTGAAAGTAAAAATATAAATATAACCCTTTCAACCAAAAAATTTGCTCATTATAACATATATGACAGTGACCAAAGAATATTCCCCCCGCGAGGCATCTCTCCCAACGAGGGAACCCACTTGCAGGGAAAAGAAAAATTCCAATTAATTTGTGATCCGGCAAATATGCAAAATTCCCAAAAAATAAAATAAAATAAAATAATAAACTGTTATTTTGAGATTGAATTATTTTTTTTGTTTATAATTTATTTTAATCCTATCAACTTTCCAATACTAACTATAAAGTATCAAATGTTACAAAATATTAAAGAAGAGAAAAAAAAATGTAAGTGGTGTGTATGGAATATCCAATAAATAAACCTAGGAAGAACTTAACCACGCATATACATACATACATATATATATATATATATATATATATATATATTGGAAATACGAAATAGTGTACGTCTTAAGGTACAAAAGGAATATGGTCTACCAAAGGCATCTGAGGAAGAATATTTCATTGGTTTACACAATCATTCACTCAACCCAATTGAATACTCAACCGAATCGACTAATTACTTCTTCTCCAAGCCGTCGTCTCGCTGCATCATCTCCGCCATTTGACGAAACCCATCACCCATTCCAAAACCCTAAACCGGAAACCCATCTTTCAAGCCATTGGAGATTCCTGCGAGATTCGAGATCGTCGGTTTCTTGTCAGGTAAGTTTTCTCTGCTCCTTCCGAAACTTTGGCTGTGTTCTTCGGTTTGACAGTTTCGCCTTCTTGTGTTCTGTAATGTGCTGTCAGAGGAATCTGGCTTCAGGTCCGATGGAGGATCCTCCCGCGATTTCGCCGAGAATTCGGCTACGGGACGGGAGATTTCTGGCTTACGCAGAGAGAGGGGTTCCGAAGGATGAAGCCAAATACAGGATCGTTCTTGTTCATGGCTTTGGGAGCTCCAAAGAAATGAACTTCAATGCTTCACAAGTACCTATATACCTCTCAGAACTCCTATCTTTTTTCCTGTTTCCTGGACTGAATTCTCATGGGATCTGAGCGTTGGAGACATAAAACAAAACTAGGGTTTGGATTTGGTAATAGGGGTAGATGTGAAGGATTCTTGTTCTGGTGTGACTTGTGAATTAGTTCTTTGTGATAAGCAATGATATGGGAACTAAGATTTGGAAGCATTTCCAGTGACCCATTTGCAGAATTTGAATGAGGGTTTTTTGAATTTCTTGTCAAATTAAAGGTTATGCTTTGCTATGTTGAATCCTCTGTTTACAAGAAGATCGAGATTGGAAACCCATGATTCTTGTTGTGTCGTGAATGGAAATTGTTAGAAGAGGAAACCTCACCTCGCTTTTTAGTTTTCAGGAGCTGATAAAAGAGCTGGGGATATATTTTCTGCTCTACGACCGAGCTGGATATGGGGAATCTGATCCAAACCCGAAACGGTCGTTGAAAAGCGAGGTTCTTGACATAGAAGAACTTGCAGATCAGTTGCAGATTGGATCCAAGTTTTACCTGATTGGAGTTTCCATGGGGTCATGCACTACTTGGGGTTGCCTAAAACACATACCTCACAGGCAAATCATAAAGAAAAAAAACCAACACCCGAATAAGACTTAAGAACTTGTTCAAAGATTCTGAAACTCTGTTCTTGCAGGCTTGAGGGCGTGGCGTTAGTAGCTCCAGTGGTGAATTACAGATGGCCTTCGCTTCCGAAGAAGCTTATCAAGAAGGATTATAGGCGAGGGATTATCAAATGGTCGTTCAGGATATCGAAATACGCTCCGGGACTGTTACATTGGTGGATCATTCAGAAGCTTTTCCCATCAACTAGCTCGGTCCTCGAAAGCAATCCCGTCTATTTCAACAGCAACGACATCGAGATTCTCAAGAGAACAACGGGTTTCCCAATGCTTACAAAGGTAAGTTAGATATACAGAATAAAAACCGGGTGTTTCTGTATTAAGTGATAATGGCTTCGGAATGATGATCATTCTTCCGATAGGATAAGCTGCGGGAAAGGAACGTCTTTGATACGTTAAGAGATGATTTCTTGGTGGGATTCGGGCATTGGGACTTCGATCCAGCGGATCTAAGCATTAGTTCGGACAGTTCAGTGCATATTTGGCACGGCAACGAAGACAAAGTAGTTCCCTTTCAACTTCACAGATGGATCGTAAAGAAGCAACCTATGATCAAATACCACGAAATACCCGAAGGCGGGCATTTGATTGTTCACTACGATGGCACATGTGACGCAATTCTACGGGCATTGTTGCTCGGGGAAGATCAGAAGCAGCATAGACCGGGCATATCGGCTGCAGCTGAATGAAAAAAATGATTGATCTTCAGAAACTATTCAAGGATTTGGTTTGCATTTGTTTGATTCTCAAAAGAAGTTTTAAGACATTGTATCTGCTTGTCCTTGATGTCTGTTTATACGGTTCGCATTCGGATTATTTCTTTTGTTGTGTATTCATTTTTTGTAAAAAAGGGAAGCTGTCCAAAATGTATATGAACATGTAAAGAAGTGGGTATTGAAAGTGCCTAACCATATCTAATGCCATTTTCTAAATAAAAAAAAAATCTCTTTATTATTTTCTACAAACTTAAGTTTCACATTTTACTTCTACACTTGAAAAAATCTTATTTTCACTCAGCAGATCAAGAACATAGGATATGATTATTGGTAACTCGTGAGATTATTTGATCTTTTTCAATCTTAACTTTTACCAAAACATCTTCATCTCTTTCTTTTCGTTTTCTAAATGTCAATCTCTCATCTCTCTCGTATTTGTCTCTCTAATTACTGATATTTTACTTTATAAATAATTTTGTTAAAATTAGATTTGTCAAAAATAAATTTGTTTTTGATAGCCATTATCACAAAAAATATATTTATAAATAAATCATGTTTTTGAGATTATAAAAATACAAACCA
Organism: Tarenaya hassleriana; assembly: GCF_000463585.1. NCBI lineage: Eukaryota > Viridiplantae > Streptophyta > Magnoliopsida > Brassicales > Cleomaceae > Tarenaya > Tarenaya hassleriana. Next base: position 725,885 of record NW_010969548.1, on the reverse strand, counting down.
ACACACACAAATGATTATATTTGTCAAATCGTAGATGTATATAAATAAAAATTATTTCACTGTTAGTACGTAAATAAATAATTATTCAATATCTATTTTGTGGGAGGAAACCACGTGAATATAACGTGTTCTTGAAGTTTTGAACTTTTTTGGTGTGCCAAAAAACCGTTAACCATTTTTGTGAGATTATAAGATAATCGAAATTATTTTTGTGAATATAATTTTGTTTTTTTTTTCTATTCTCTTTGGATTGTAGATGGATATATAAGCGAGAAGTATAGTGATAAAAAAGATATGTATATCCAAATTCAAATCAAAATAACGATTAGGTTAAAAAAAAATAAAGGATTTCTCTTGTTCTTTTTGTTATTTGGTAGGTATTTTTTTTTTAGATTTTGGTATAATTGATTCTAAATTTTAAAATTTGAGATATATATCAGAATTTGGATAATTAAATTTAAATTTGAAATTTAAGATATGTATAAGAATTTTAAGTTTACTCACTTATAATACTTTTTCTATTTGATGATATGCCAATTAAGATAGTTTTTAATTACTAAACTAAGTTAAATGGATTAATTGGGGCTATATAGATTTTGTGGGTTAAACCCAACACATTAAATTATTGTTGTTGGGTCAACCCGGTTGGGTAACCCAAGTTGCCATCACTATGGAGAAGGAGAGATGCTACAATGTAAACAAGGCAAAGAACAGAGAAAAACAAAATGCTGCATTTACACTCAGCTCAGAACCAGAGAGCCTCAATCAAAACAATACTTTTAAAAACCGAAATTTCAGACAATTCATAAACAATGCCTCTAATCCGAAATGGGGTTCAGAAGATCTTTTACTCATAATCGAACTGCACCTCGACGTGAATGTATTTCCTCATGAGTTGAACAATGGACCATGTGAAAGTTGCCAGCATCTGGCAATCCTCCGGGGTTTTGGTTTCCGAGACAACCCCGTGAATGACCAACTTCTTGAGATTCGGACATCTTCTCAAAAGCTCCTCGACCCAGATCGAGAAAACATCGTTCATCACAGTCCAGCTGAGCTCCAACACTGTCACATTCTCCAGGGGAAATTACAAAAATGACTTTAAATGTCATTTTTACTTCATGACATGACCTCCCTTCTTTTTTTTTAAAAACCAACATCATTTCATAACCTCATAATTGTATCTTTCCAAAAATACCCTTCCTTTTTTATTTAATATTTTCATTTAAAAAAAATATTTCAACCTATCTCTCCTCTTCCAGCTCTCTCTCTCTCCATCCGCATATGTCGAACAAACTACATTCTCTTCTCGCCCATTCTCTGATCTTCAAGTTCTCTTCATTTCCAATCTATTTTTCAACTAATTTGTTGTGAAAAAACAATATTAAGTTTGGGCATTTCATCGATTACACACAAATCTTAATAATAGGTAAATATTGTTTCAAAATTTCGTTAATAAATTTGGATTTGTGATTTGTTGTTTTGTTATCCTTATATTTAATCTAGATGATACAGATGAAGCAAATATGATATATGCGTCAACAATACCATGATTCACGTTATTCTAACTGGTCGAAATCGTTAAATACGTGAAATTCGTTAAAATGGAAAAATTCGGAAAACTGGTCATACATACGTGTCAGAATGGTCAAACTGGTCGTATTTCTAACTGGTCATACTTTTCAAATTGGTTAAACTGGTTATACTCGCAAAATTGGCAACGTTGATCATAATCATCAAAGTGGTCAAACTGATCATACTCATTAAATTTATGATATGATATGATTATTACTATGTTAGCATTTTTAAAACGATGGATTATGCGATTTCGAACAGGTCTGACTGTTTGACCAATGTATGACCGTCTGACCGTATGACCATTTGAGTACGAAAAAAAAGGTCTAAATTAAACTTAAATTATTTAAAAAGTTGTATAGGGGTTATAAAAATACTACTGCATCGTTTTTGAGTTCTAATTTCACATGAAAAAAAAAAATCTTCCAACATAAGTCAATTGTATCCAATGTGTTACACAAACACTCTAGTACTTTAGGTCTTCTTTGGAAAGAGTTATATTGACATGCAAAAAAGGTGTTCAGTCCGTATTGCTATGACCAATTTCAACTTGAGAAATTTAGCATACGATATGATTATTACAATGTTAACACTTTTAAGACGATGAATCGTACAATTTTGAACAGGTCTGACCGTCTGACCAATGTATGACCGTATGACCGTCTGACCATTTGGGTATGAAAAAGAAAGTTCTAAATTAAATCTAAACGATTCGAAAAGTTGTGTAGGGGTTATAAGATTACTTTAGCATCGTTTTGGAGTTCTAATTTCACGTAGAAAAAAAAATCTCTCGACATAAGTCAATTGTACTCAATGTGTTACATAAACACTACTATTACTTTAGGTCTTCTTTGGAAAGAGTTACATTGACAAACAAAAAATGTACTCAATCCATATTGCTACGACCGATTTGAACTCGAAATATTTGTGATATGATATGATTATTACAATGTTAACACTTTTAAAACGATGAATTATGCAATTTCGAACAAGTCTGACCGTCTGACCAAGGTATGACCGTATGACCGTCTGACCGTATGACCATTTGAGTACGAAAAAAAATACCTAAATTAAATCTAAACGATTCGAAAAGTTGTGTAGGGGTTATAAGATTACTTTTGCATCGTTTTGGAGTTCTAATTTCACGTAGAAAAAAAAATCTCTCGACATAAGTCAATTGTACTCAATGTGTTATATAAACACTACTATTACTTTAGGTCTATGTGGAATGAGTTGTTGATGACATTGTTGTTCTTCGCACCATAAGCAAAATCAGATCGGTTTGACCGATGTGCCATTTCGATAGCCAAAATTTCTCTGAGGATTTTTATCAAACACTTTCCATGCATTCTCAAATTCTTCAACTTTGGTGTGTCGGATCTCGTTCTAGAGGAAAAGTTTGACGAGTGTAAGCTTAAATGATATTGTTCCTTCGAATCGAATCGAAGCGAAACCCTAATAAGCCAAAATTCAATATAAGAAGAACATGTTTGATCTACACTTTTAAATTCGTAAATTCATCATTTTTGAAAAAGTATGACTAGTCTGGCTCGTATAATCATATGACCAGTCTAATGATATGATCAAAATATGATCGTTATGACCAAAGTTTGACCGTATGACCAAAGTCTGATCGTCTCACCAAAGTCTAACCGTTTGACCGATTTTAAATTTAAAAAACGTGTTGTATGAGATTATTAGTATACCAATTAACACTTTTAAAATTATAAATTCATCAATTTTCAAGAAGTCTGACCGTCTGACCAAATTCTGACTGTATGACCAATGTCTGACCGTCTTATCAAAGTGTGACCGGTATGACCATTTTTACACGAAAAATAAAGGTCTAAATTAAGTTTAAACGATTCAAAAAGTTGTATAAGGGTTACAAGAATACATTTCATCGTTTTGGTGATCTAATTCTAATATAAAAAAAAATCTATTAACATAAGTCATATTTACTCAAAGTGTGACCGGCTAACCAAATTGTGAACGTCTGACCAAAATCTGATCGGTATGACTAAAGTCTGACCGATATGACATGTATGACGTTTTAAGAGCCAAAATTTCTCTGAGGATTTTTATCGAACACTTTCCATGCATTCTCAAATTCTTCAATTTTGGAATGTGAGATCTCGTCATAGTAGAGAAATATGTCGAGTGTAAGACGAAAATTGAGAAATTTGTTGTTAGAATCGCCAACGACATCTCTTTGGAGAGAAAAAGAAAAAAAATACGTTTTGAATTTTAAAAAAAAAAGTGAGAGAATAAATTTTTCGAATGTTTTTTTCACGAATTGTCACGTGTTCAATTTTTTAAGGGTAAACTAGTCTTTTCGTTATTTAAGTTTTTTTTTTTAAAACCCTAAACCTAGAAGGTTATGCCTTGAAGTAAAGATAGACATTTGGGGTTATTTTTGCAATTTTGCCCATTCTCCAACTGGGTTGTGCCGCCTTGCCAGCTGTAATGAGCAACTCCATCTTTCAGATCATAACTTAAGGAAAGATGGGTTAGCTGTGGAAAACTAACGGCTATTGATTCAAGATCCACAATATCATCATCATCAGCATCATCATCTTCATTATCATCATCATCATCATGACAATCGAAGACAACATCCCATAGTCGGAGTTTCCTCAGCTTCTGTGATCTTGAGATCATCTGGTAGAACTTTGGCCAGACGATTGTGAAGTGATTCACATCAACAATCTCGAGGTTTTCAGCAGTCTCTACTATATCAAGATGTATGACACTAACATCATCAAGCTTGAAATGCTTTAATGTCCCCTTTCCTATAAGCTCAAAAAGCTCGAGGACGCAATCCTTCATGTGCAAACACTCGATACTGTCAGCTTCCAGGATGAATTTATCCAAGCTAATGGCTTCAATGTAAATACTCTTTACCGTCGGGCTGGTCAGTTCAATCGTCACCTGTGCATCTGACATCGCAATCTCAGGGCTGACAAGTTCCAAAGCCTCGATCTTCGGGCAAGCGCTGAGCAAAAGGTTTAGATCCAGTGCAGAAATACTGACATAACTCAGTGAAAGGGATTTCAAGCAAGGGAATCTCTGGAAGTTTGGTTCCACCCCGGTAATTGAATTATGGGCGAGAAGTAAAGTTTCTAACTTTTGCCGCCCACAGATGTCGAGAATATTGACATTTGGGGTAGTCCGAACATTATATGACAACCTCCGCAAGGTCTCCCTTGTATACATGAGCCAAGCAATGACAGTGGAGGCAGAAAACTTGTTGGCATCATCCATCATAATCGATAGGCCTTGCAATCCAGTGGTCTGGAAGATTGTTTGAGTTATGAGGATTTCCAGGCGATTGGTAGTGAGGTCCCGATAAAATGGCCAATCGCTGGAATTGAACGAAAGTGTATGAAGGTGCTTCCGACACGCTTCCAGCCACTTCCTGCATGTTGCAGAAGCTATCACAACATCCCGAGCTCCCCCGAGCCGTGACAATATGTTTCCAACAACTTCTACAGGAAGATTTTCCATAATCCGAAAGGAGAAAAACTTTGAAAGCAGACACTAAATGCTTTGGATGAAACTCTTATTGCAGGATTCTTTGGCCTAAAATCAGGAATTGCAGTCCTCTTCAGCTGCTTAGCCTATGCAGAAAAGCACAAAATAAAAAGGAAAACACATCAAACTGTTAACAAAAGATCAGTTATCTTAAGAATATCGTAAAAGATTTCATTCTAATGAATACTAACACGATCTGCAAAATAATCAGGCGTCAGCTTCGACCCAAAGACAAAGAAGCATAAAAAGTATATTCAACTACAGCTTGAATCACTTCAAAACTCTAATAATGTCAAACACAAACAAACACAACAGAGGGTTCCCTGTCATTGTTAATTGAAGCATCAGAAGATTAAGTGCTTTAATCAATCAACCAAAGATCCAGCATAAGAACCGGATTGGTAAACAGCCTTGAAAAGAACTAAAAACACGACATTCATGCAAGCTGAAGAAACAGAAAGCCAGCACTTTGACGCAACATGAAAAGCCAATTAAGGTTCAAATCCAAAGCATTCCGAACAAAATCTTAAGTTCAAACGCAGGAACAGACGTGATTGCTTTGTCCGTAAAGGATCATGTCCGAGAAACAAAGCTCAATCAGCGATCGCAGAAAGCCTCTGAATATCAATAATTCTATTAAAAATATGTACAAGAATGCGAATTCCAGGCACCAAAATAACCGATCAAAATAACAGAGATCCTAGGTAGTAGGAAGAAACTGATCAAAGAAGCAAATTCAAGCATCTGGGTATCGATAAACCAATCAAAGACCAAAAATGAAGTCTTCTATACACCGATATATTGTAAAAATTATTCCAATAGAAGCAATTCAAGATTCAGAATCCGAAATCCGAGTGCCTCAGAAAATTTGTGAAACCGAGCAGACGAATCGAACCGTGCAACGAAAACCCTAGTCAAAACCTAAATGGAAGGCGATCGGGATAGTGAGAGATAGATTTGGAAGAACAGATCATAAGATCTTACGAGGATTTGCGTGTCATCTTCAGCGTTGAGGAATCGAGTTGACGAGCATTGATCTGTGAAACGAAAAAAGGAATGGGGGCTACAGAGATAGGGGAAACGACCGTAGCGGTGCAAGTGCTCAGGGGTTAGTTTGTAAGAGGCGGAGAAATATGGGGTCTACTTATAATAATGAAAACTATTTTGGGGGTTCTGTAGGAAGAATAGGAGATTAAAAAGATAATTTTATATTTAAAAAATTCAGCATCGAAAATAATATATAAAAAATAATTTGAAATACTGTCCAAAATAAAATTATTTTTTACGTATTTCTTTCTTGTTAATAAAATTAGGAGTTTAATGAAAAACTCTTACATACATCTGGGGTGTATTTTGAAAATTTGAAATTTCCCTTTTCTACAGTAGAAAAAAACCCAAAACGATGCGTTTTCAGGTAACCTCTCATAAACCTCTATCAAGTGTCAACCCTCTTCTTTGCATTTTGCTCGTTCTCTGAATCAGAAGCCGGGAAGCCGAAGAAGCGAGCAAAATCCATGGCTCCGTTTCTGGTTCATCTGACAATCCCACTGATATTGATGTTCTGGTTCCGATCCGGGTCTTCTTCTCCGTCGGATCACCGGTACAATGTCGGCGATCACGTCCCTTTGTTCGTCAACAAAGTAGGACCTTTCCATAATCCAAGGTAATTTAAAAATCCTATGTTTCCTTAGGTGTGTTCCTGGTGAAAACGATAGAGGATCTAAATTCCTTGCTCATTGAACTCTCCGGAGGATTTCCTCTGTGTTTGGCAGATTATAAGGTAGAGCTGCTTCATGTTTTGATCGGATTTTGTTTGGGATAGGGATATGAATGGAGAAAGATTGTCGGAAAATATAAATGCGAGATATGGTTTGGAGAGAGAAAATTTCAGAATGTCCAGCAACAAGGGACCCGGAGATATTGTAGATTGATTAGACGAACGTCGAAGCAATTTATATAATTTTGTTTTATTGGTGTTTGGTTTTCAGATTCAGATTCAACCATGAGATTCTTGACCCATTTTCCTATTTTAATCGGATAGTTTTTCACCAGTTTCGGACTTGGCCTTTTTTTTTTTTTGCAGTGAGACGTATCAATACTATGACTTGCCATTCTGCCATCCAGGTTAGGATTCCCGGGGACAAAACTCGATTATCAGGTCCAAATTTTAGTTCTATTTTTAGACATTAGGCTGCAGAAAGTTTATGTTTTTAAGTTTCTGTGACCTCATGGATGGAGATTCTTACCTATTCTTGTAATCTTCGGCAATATATGTTGGTTACCCTGGTCGGTTATAACTTATAAAGGTTGATTCAAGATCGTTCTATGTTCTGCAGAGCCTGTGATTTTGAAGCAGGAAACGCTTGGGGAAGTTCTGAATGGTGATCGGTTGACGAGTTCACTATATGAGCTGAAATTCCGGGAGGAGAAATCTGGTGCTGCCTTGTGCAGCAAGAGATTTGCACCGAATGAAGTTGCTAAGTTGAGAGATGCTATTGCACAAGATTTCTACTTTCAGATGTATTATGATGATCTTCCCTTATGGGGATTTCTCGGAAAAGTTGAAGGAGATTACTTGGGCCGTGGAGAGAAGAAGCATGATAAGTATTATCTGTTTAAACACTTGCAGTTCAATGTTTTGTATGACAGAGACAGAGTTATTGCAATAAGATCTTTCAGTGACCCAAAATTTGTGGTGGACATATCGGAGGACTTGGAAAGTAATGTTGAATTCACCTACTCCGTTTTCTGGAACTCAACCTCAGAATTGTTTGAGACAAGGATGGACAAGTTCTCTCAGGCTGCATTTCTTCCAATCAGCCAGAAGATTCACTGGTTGTCATTTCTAAACTCGATCAGTGTTCTAGTTCTGTTGATTGGACTGCTTTCTTTGCTCTTCATACGGCATCTCAAGAATGATATAAGAAGGTAATAATTTTTTTTGTTATTTCTGTTAAATTAGTCTCATCTGGTCTGTGTAGTTTTACAAGTGTTATGACAAAAAAAATTATCAATGGGCTCACTTCTTTTCAATGAATTTTAGATCCTCGAGTGGAGACGAAGAAGAAAATAAGGATGTCGGGTGGAAGCTCATTCAAAGCAATGTATTCAGATGTCCTCGAAATATGTCCTTGCTGTGTGCAATCTTGGGAACCGGGACACAGTTACTGATCTTGTAAGCATCATAGCAATGTATTCGTTATTACTCTGCTTTCATCTCCGTGCTATCCTCTCCAACATGCCCCTGACTGATTTCACAGCTTTTCTTCAAGAAAACATAACAAGCTAAATGTGGAGTTATATGAGGCAAAATATTGCAATTATAGTATTTTACTGCAACTAGTTCCAATATCAATACGTTCTTCTTAGTGATATTTGAGCTATACGTTCTGGATATACACAGGATGTGGAAGTCGATTAATGATATGATTCCACAAACTGTTTTAACTTAGCCCGATTTCCCTACTTGTTTTCAGGGTCTGCATTTTATTTGCACTAGCTTTTCTTGGTTTCTTGTGCCCCTATAATCGTGGAGCGACATTCACTTCTCTTGTCATCGGATACACTTTAACATCAGTTATCTCTGGTTACACTGCCTCTTCATTCCATTGTCAATTCATGGAAAATGGATGGGTAATTTTTCTGAGAATTATTCCGCATTCCCCTTTTCTCTTATCGGGTTTGCTTTCTGTTAAAAATTTACATGTTATATGATTTCTTCGGGGGACTAAAACAAAGGATTTTACTTTTCAGGAAAAAAGTGTCCGTCTTGCTGGGATGCTGTACACTGTTCCTCTACTCGTTACGGGTTCAATTCTCAACACTGTTGCCATAACTTATGGGGCAACATCTGCACTTCCCTATGGCACAATAATACTCATCGTCTCCATTTCTACTCTCGTGAACATCCCATTTCTCATGTTGGGAGGGGTTTTAGGGCACCGTTTCAGATCGGAGTTTCAACCTCCCTCAGCTGTGAAACGACAACCTCGAGAAATTCCGTTGCAGAATTGGTACCGGAGAAAGCCATACCAAATGTTCCTTGGAGGCCTTGTTCCTTTCAGTGCAGCTGTGCTCGAACTGCACCAGTTCTATGGGAGCTTGTGGGGCTTCAAAATATACACCAGCCCCGGAATTTTGTTTCTGACATTGGTCATACTCATCTTGGTGACTGCAAGTGTTAGCATCATCTTGACATACATCCAGCTCTCTGGTGAGGATCATGAATGGTGGTGGAGGTATGTATTCTTCAAACTTTCATGTTTTCAGCCTGAATTTTCCATGCATCCCATTAAACCCAAGTTTATTTTCAAGAAAAAATGTATACCCATGACATTTTTAGGGCAGAAGCTATGAAGAGCTCAAAGCAACTTGCTCTGTGCTTTTATCTGATCCGTATCGAGTTTCTGCAACATAATATTTAGGTCCATATGGAGTTCGAATTCCCAAATAAAACCCTACAGATGTCATGTTTGGATTTTCTTTTTCCGCAAGACTAGCATTGATGCTACTACTTTTAATATGCAGATCTGTGTTGTGTGGCGGATGCTTTGGCGTATTCATGTTCGGTTATGGAGTCATCTTCTATCTAAGGTCCAACATGAAAGGATTTCTGCAGACGAGCTTCTACTTGGGTTTTAATGCTCTGTTCTGCTATGCCTTCTTCTTGATTCTTGGAACCCTAAGTTTCTTCGCCTCTTGGACGTTTGTTCGCCGCATTTACCGTTCTGTCAAGAGTGAATAAGACTGCGGTTTGAATCTCATTGGATGGCAAGGGAAAGAAACAGATAAAGAGGGAAAGAACCACACTTTTCACGATGAAGTTATGGGATCTGAAGATGAACAGAACAGGCGAGAGGTACAACAATGAGTCTAGGACGTGGTCTGGTCCTTTCTGTTGCCAAGATTGGAATCTTCTTTTGCATCAGCTTCCTTAGGACAGTAACATACTCCCACAGGAACTGGTAAATTTCCAGAAATGAGGGCTCGTGTCTCTATTTCTAAAGAAGTTTTTCATCTCAAATTTTGCTGAAAAAGATGGTTTAAACGGAGAAATGAGTAGGGGTATACTCCGAACGGGTACGGAGTTTGTACCCAGATCTTTGGGTAACCGTATATCGGCTTGTCTTAATGAGTTTTCTGGAGACTATCTCAATCTTACGATTGAAGCCAGGTATCCAAAACCGTCGAAATTTCAGAAATTTTGTTAACTCTAGGAAGAAAGGTCTAGTTATTGTTGTAAATATATTAAAATGGTAGGGATATAATCGTAATACACGAACTGGTCGGAGTTCTTAGCCATGTCACACCCGTTATCGGCTTCATTAGTGCTCGGATATTAACATTCCAGGCACCGCCTGAGTTCGACCTTCAAGTTGGGGAGGAAACGTATAATTCAAATCACATGGTTGACTCTCGACCCCGAGATTAGTCTGAGCTCGATTATAAAAAAAAACTTTCCAGGTACCCGCGAAATCAGGTATTCAAAAATCAGAAGGTCTCGAGCACCCGCACACAGCCCTAGGTCGTAGGTGCGACAGCACTGCTAAACACGAGTTCGGGTCGAACGACGATGAAAACCCAAACCTCGTGTTCGAGCTCTCGAGAATCGAGCCGAGGCACGGGTTTTCTGGGAGGGGAGGACATCGGAACGACGGGTGGTCTTAGGTATAGTTTTTTTCAGCCGGGCCAGGTCACACACATGGGTTGGGTTAGGATTTCATTTCTCCTGTCGTTGCCTTGATGAATTCATGACACAAAAAAACAAACAAATCTATCAAATTAAAAAATACAATACAATATGCAAAGGAAGTTCAGTCTGATAGTTACCCTTCCAGAGAAGTAGATTGCATCTGGGAAGCAAGTTGCACCCACAAAGAACAATGCAAAGAACACAAAAATCCACCATTTATCACCTCGAAAAACACTCTCTCCGAGCAACGTCGACCGCACACACTGCAAACGGGTCGGGTGCTGCTATTGTTACAAACAACTTTCACCTCGCCACCGTACAGATTAAGACAGTGACCAGCCTTCATGTAAACAGACTGCCCAAATACGCATAGAACGTGGACAGTGACCATGCATTTATCGCATCCGTAAAACCATTCCCCTTGATTTAATTTCCTCTCGCAAACCTCACACCAACTCGAGCTTGCCGCTTCTTCTTCTTCTTCTTCTTCTTCTTCTTCACCGCAACAGAGTAAGAGTGGATGCTTGTCATACTTGTAACGTACCTCAGTTGGTATAGTAGTGCACTCAAAACACAAAATAAAGTCGCATTCGTCGATACACTTGAGATAACTTTCTAAATGTTGTTTGCCGCAAGACCCGCATGATCTATCGGGGGACCAACCAAGACAGATGAATAGGGGATGTCGATGGCATTCATGGACAACTGAATCCAGAACTGAAGCACATCTCACATCTACCTGAAACCCATCACGGCAATTCTTGTCGGCGCACTTGTACATGAAGCCAGAAGTTATTCGCCCACAAGTTGAACACGACATAGAATGACTGTCATGCCGAGGAAGCGGATCTAGGATCAACGGATGATTGTGCAAGGTCTGCTCTTTCTTTCGAGGAAGACCAGCACATGCTGTGTGGAGAAAGAAACCACACTGTATACAGCTGTAGAAATTATCAGAATCAGTAGGGAGAACGCAAGCTTGGCATTGCTTGTGCCCATCAAGAACATTACTGTCCTCCTCGATGAGCCGTAAAGAGTGTTCATGGGAAAAATGTAGTATTTCCCCGTCACCTATCTCCTCGAATGGCTTGATATCATCGGTTTCACTAGTTTCCTCGGTTTCCCATTCAAGTTCTCTTCCATCCCAAATCTCTTTACGCGTTGCACATTTCGAATGGAGGAAGTAGTGGCAGCCCTCTATACAAGAATACGCCCCGTGTTTTGCATCCACCTTTCGGTAACAGATTTGACACCACATATTCTCATGGGGAAAGCAAGGAGTGTGGGAGAGACGACAGGGGTGACGAGTGAGCTTAATGACCCGTGGTAAGTTGAGGCAGCTCTGATGGACAAAGTAGTTACAGGGGAGACAAACATAAGCCGGATCCTTCACATCAGTTACCCCACAAGCATCACAAGGCACTGAAAGTGGTCTAGGCAACAAGGTGAGGGCATGGCCATGGCTTTTAGGGCTTGTGATGGTAACAAACGGATATTTCCACGCACAACGGGAATCCAAGCTGAAGGTACAAACAGAGCAGCGATAAAAGAACGATCCGAGATCTTGTCCACACCAGTCGCATTTATCGCCGTCGGTGACTAGGGTTTCAGATCTTAGGCGTGTGGAAGTGAGGGGATGCTGGATGTGGAAAGGGTGCCTTAACTTGCGCGGCGACCGGTGACACCATTCATGAAACTGGAGATCGCAGGACTCGCAATAGAGATGATAGTCGCAGGAAACGTAGGAATCTGACTTTCCACAGGTGGAGCAGCCATAGGGAGGAAGGAAAGTGCCTAATCGAATGCGTAATTTGTGAGGATCGCAAGGATCTGATAACCGGCATGAGGAGGTCATCTCTTCGGGAAGACTGTACGATCCGAACAGCTTCAATGAAGAATTCATCGTCAACACTTGACTGGTTTCGATGGCGTTTCTTCTTCTTCTTCTTCTCCAGTTTTGAAAGAAACCGTTTCTCCTTTAAAAATTCGAACAAAGGGTGATCGATTGGTTTCTACATTTGACTTTCAGTGGATGCCCACGTCCGCCTTATTAATACAGCTCCAGCCAAGACCTTATATAATATTATTGGCGTTCCTTCGCATTTATTATAATGATGCAATTTTATATTTAAAAAAATGAGAAAGAGTAGTTTATAATATAATATAATATAATCTTCAAATTTATGAGAAAGTTATATAGTAACTAATAGAAATACGATTGGGCATCGAAGACCGATTTATTAGAAATGTTAAATCAATTAATTTCAGCAACCGTATATATATATATATATATATATATATATATATATATATATGTGTGTGTGTGTGTGTGTGTGTTATCAAGCTCTTTTGAAAAGCATAACGATTGTAAGTTAGGAGAAATTATTAAAATAGCATGTAAAAAATATAGAAACTATCATATCATTTACAATTGATCAAAACTATTACTTTATTATATGACAAAAAAATGACTTCTATTTTCTAATAATAAACCTAAAATACTATAAATGAATCTTCAACAGAATGATAAAAAAATATATTTTTTTTACATGAAAGTTCTTATAGAAATCAATTACTGTTTTAATCGATAGTTTTTCAACAAGTATTAAAAAATATAATATTTTAAATCATTCTATAATAACTCATAACAAAACACATTCCTTTTATATTATTGGAAAATATTTTATTTTTTTGGATAGAATTATAATAAAATATTTTCTATGATTGTATTTTTTTAAGTTGCAGATGCAGTACTACGAGGTGATAAATTTACTCGCTGAAAAAAAAAAAGCACTAATATTAATATAGGGTGAAAAAGTAAACATAAATGGGCTTTTAAATCACGGGCTTTAGGGTGAAGCCCAAATAATTGACGAAGGCCCATATGACTAAATTCCTCTAGGGTTTACTCTCTGGGCTTCATGTTCCATTTCCTCACTATAAAATCTTCATCCGCCTCCGTTAAAACTAGGGTTTCTGCAGCTTCATCTCTCAGGTGCGTTTCTCTCTCGCTCGCTCGCTCGCTCCCCGCTTCTTATCTACTCAGTCAGTGTTCATCGTTACCTGGGTACTCTGCAGTTTCATGAACTGTTTCTGTAGTTGGTTGGTTTTCTGTTTGTTTCCCGAGAAACAGAGGGAAAACTAAGAAGATGATGGCTTTTTGACTTAAATCACCGAACATGAGTCTCCTTTGGATATTTCCACTGAATCTTTTCTTCTGGGTGTCTTTTGGTTTTCGATTTCAGGATCGGGATTCGCTTGATTGAGAGATACTCAAGATGAGGTACCTGCAATGTCTCTTTCCCGGTGGTAGTAGTGAAGCAGATACTTTGATGATTTCAGTTGACGGGTCTGCTGGACTAGGGAGTGGAGAACTGGGAAGTGAAGATGCTGTAAATATGGTTGGGCAGGCGAAAGATTGGCAGGAAAATGATCATGGTGTTGTTAGTGGAATAGAAAGACCAGAATGTGAAGCTGAATCTGAGTGTGAATGTTTAGTATCATCAGATGCGGTTGTACAAATGTGTATCTAGTTGTATCTGCTCTCGAAATGTAAGTTTGTTTTTTTTTCATTAATGTGTTGTTTTTGTAGCTTGTAGTTTTTGGCTGTTCGATAGATTGAATGTTCCAATTACTCTGATTATGTGTCTGTGATCTTGTCTGGCATCGTTGATGTTGCTTACGCCTAAATGCAACATGTGTTCTTTAGAGGGTATTCAAACCTGAATAGCAGATTTGCATCTTGTTTCTGAGAGTTTAGTTTTCAATTTCAATTGTCTTGCAATTTAGTTACTGCAATCCATGAAGAGGTAGGTTGTATCGATCACGTTCAGATAGATTCATACTTGTTGCTGCTTCTTGTATGGAAATCCGTATAAGTGTTGTGTTTTTGCTCCTTTCCTTGATTAGTTATGTGTGATTGGGTTCTTTGTTACAGTAAGCTTCAGAGTGAGGCCCTTAGAGAAGCCATCTCGACCATTAAGGCGAAATGCGAGGAAAAGAAACGTAACTTTGTGGAGACAATCGAGCTTCAGATTGGCCTGAAGAACTATGACCCGCAAAAGGACAAGCGTTTCAGTGGCTCTGTCAAGCTTCCTCACATCCCCAGACCTAAAATGAAGATCTGCATGCTTGGAGATGCCCAGCACGTAGAAGAGGTGATTGATCTCTCTCTATTTTTCTAGTATTCTCATTCACAATTTGTTATTGTGTCCATTAATGTCTATAAATATGGCTCCAGAGCACATTTGCTTGGGTTAATAATTTAACTTCTCATTAAAGATTTCCATTTCTTTTCCAGGCTGAGAAGATGGGTCTGGACTACATGGACGTCGAGGCCTTGAAGAAACTCAACAAGAACAAGAAGCTCGTCAAGAAGCTTGCAAAGAAATACCATGCTTTCTTGGCCTCTGAATCTGTCATTAAGCAGATTCCCCGTCTTCTTGGACCTGGTCTCAACAAGGCAGGCAAGTTGTCTCGATCCATTATTCTATATTCGGCTAGCTTCCCTCTGAACAAACATTTTATACACACAGTTAGCAATGTCAATTCCTTTCACATCTTACAGTAGCTTTGCTTTGGAAGCACATGTAGATTTCTTTATACCGAACAGTTATCATGGTTTTGGAAGCTGTTTGTCATCATGGGATTTTTCCTTTGTTGTGGTTGTACAGGAAAGTTTCCAACTCTGGTGTCCCACCAAGAATCGTTGGAATCAAAGGTGAACGAGACCAAAGCTACGGTCAAGTTCCAGCTGAAGAAGGTTCTCTGCATGGGTGTTGCGGTTGGGAACCTCTCCATGGAAGAGAAGCAGATCTTCCAGAACGTTCAGATGAGCGTAAACTTCCTCGTCTCCCTCCTCAAGAAGAACTGGCAAAATGTCCGTTTCGATCCTTCGTCTCTCCATCATCTTCATCATCTTCTTGTTTCTGAATCTTGTTTCCTTTCGAAACCATGCAGGTTAGGTGTTTGTACCTCAAGAGCACCATGGGACCGGTTCAACGAATCTTCTGAGCTTTCTTCGTTTCCCTCCGAGGGCGGAATCTGTAGGGTCTAAGCTGCTTTTGTTTGGTTTTTTTTGTTGTTTCTGATATCGTTTTTTGAAACAGTAAAATGATGTCTTTGCTATGTGTTTCTGAAGTTTTGTTGAATCTTGAAGCAGTGCCATTGAACTTCTATGAAGCTTTTTGGGACAAATTGTTTTTAATGTTTTGCTTTTGCTGCTGAAAGTTTTGGCTATGCTTATGGAGTCTACACATGCTTGTTAGATTAATTAAGGGAAACTTTATAAAAGTACATGGAGTTGTAAACAAAATAAAGTAAATAGATGAGTTTTATATTGTATTGCTATATCAGTAATTTAAAATTGTATTTAAATTTACAAGATTTTAAAATATAATTGGATAAAGATATTATGTAATTCTTATTGATTTTTGAAACGCAATGATGATTAGAAGTTTAAGAAATTTGTATATTTTTCGGCTATCATATTTTGTATTTATAACAATATACAATAAAAATCTCATGAAAATTCGATATATATATTTTTTACGGCTATCATATATGGTAAATCATAGTTTTTTTTATAAGGAAAAAATAATTTTCAAAACAGACTAAAGTATTAATATAATATATTATACATTATAATCCAAATTTTCAGGTGCATCATATCTCCTAATTTCATTTGGAATCAACACGAGGGCATTGATTTTTTTTTTCACGATGCATATATGTATTTTTTGTACACACCAATGAATATTGAAAATTCAGGAGAACAAATTTATTTCAAATATTTACCCAAAAAAAATTATTTCAAATAATTTGCATGGTCAGTGGATTTGTGTGGATATGTTCTAATAGACGTTGTTTAATTACAACGCTAATCTCCTATACTTTAAGCTTTATTCTCACTAATCTTCCAAAGGGCAGACTATTTTAAATTTTACTCAAAAAACCTTTAAAGATAAGTTTCCCTTTTATGTATCAACATATTTACAAAGTTACAATAAAGATAACCTTTTTTTTTAATTGAACAGGATAATAGTGGAATATGAATGTCTGTATTGTGATTTAAAAAATAGAAATCATATGTTTTTGTCTATTACCAAAAATTATATTCCAGACTTGTTTCCATTTAATTTAGATTTTTTATTTATAAAATTTTATTCGCAATAAATTTTAGATCTGAAGTTGGGAGTCCAAGTTACTTTAAACTTTTTTCTTCTTTTTGTTTTTCAATGGAAAATCTCATACATACACGTAATTTATAAAAAAAATACCAAATAATAATATAAATATAAAATTTTCACAACAGTAACGATTTTTTTTTTAAGTTTTACATTAGACCTGAAATTTTAAATGACTTTCTAAAACGACATGTCATGTTTTTTTTTAAATCGTTTAAAATTTTTAAAAATGTAAGAGTTTAATATAGATTTTGTATTTATTTGAGAATTTTAAAGTTTATGCATTTATCTAATAATATTTGACCGTATTAATGTGTATTAATACAGGATTTTTCCTTCGTTTCTCTGAAAAAGTTTTTTTTATTCTATTTTTATCATTTTAATTTATTTATTTTTCTTCAGCCATCAGAGGTTATTAGCCAAATTTTGGGCCGTCACGGCCTCTCAAAAGCCATTCCCTTTCCTCTCTCCCATTTTATATTTCCTCTTTGAACGTCTCTCGCTCTCTTGTACTCTCCGCCACTCTCTCTCTCCCCTAGCTGTGGTAAGTGGTTTTTCCCTTTGTGTTTGATCTGATGTGTTTGTGATTGTTTTGATTTCTAAAATTTCGCTTGGATTCACAGGACGAGGTTGATATTTGTAGTCTTGTGATCATTGGGGGGGGGGTATTTGTTTTGCGGTTGGATTTGTTTTTGGGATTTTGTTGATTTTGATCTGTCGTGTGATGTTTCGAGATGTGTTCTTACTGTTCGCTTCCATCGAGTTGTTTGTGGGGACAAAATCTTGCTGGCTCGATATCTGCCGATCTTCATTTCTCAAATTTTTCCGTCTATCGCTGTCTGAAAGCGACTGGTTTTTGTCCATTGGAGCAATTAAATCCTACCACGGCAGATCATTTATTTATTTATTTGATATGTTCTGATGGAGGGCTGAGTAATCTTCGTGATTAGCATTAAGGGATGAAAAATGAGAAGGTTGCTAATCACTAGTTTACTGATAATTCCATGGTTGTTTAGGTACCAGATGCTGTTACTATATCCATATCCCTGTTCCAACTTCGATCCTAGGTTGCCTTTTTGTATCATGTGGTGCTGGAAGTAAACGTGATTCTTTGTTCTTATGGAGTTTGGATTTCGTCTGGTCTGATGTTATAGCTTGTTTAGTGAATTAGTGTGTGAAAAGGGTTCATAAACCGTAGAAATCTCTCGTAACCCCGTTGTCCCTCAGATCTTGATGAACATATTCCTTCGTGATTTGAAGTTCTTTTGATGCTTTCCCACAAACCTTACAAACCCGAAACAAAAGTTCTGTAGTTTATCTTTGTATGGCAAAGGAGCTAAGTTGCATAGAATCGGTTAGTCTAGGTAATTCCCGAGTGGCTGCTGTTTAGTTGAGAAACCGGGTAGGGTTCGGTTCTGTAGACATTGTATGGTCTTGTTTGGAGCATCGAGTGAAGAGCGGAACAGCCTAGCGCTTGCATCTTCTCATAGCGCTCCGTATATAAAATATCGTGTCATTCTGCACCAAAGGAACAGATTCATCTTCCATTCTGCTTTCCAGTGGTAGGCAGAGTGATGAACACAATGTGTAACTTGTAAAATTTGGTCCTAATTCTTTCAGGAACATGTTTTTTTTTGTGGTTAACATCTACCCTTGTTTTAGAAGTTACCCGTCTTGCTAATGTGAACTTTATATATATGTATATACCATTTGGGATTAAGACGATGTTGATGTATACTATTTGGAATGCAGGTGAAAAATGGCGACTGTGACAGTTTCCTCCCTGTCCATGCCCAAGGCTGTTCTCAGAAATCAGGCCGCGAACCCCATTGCCAGCAGGAGGAGCTACACACTCTCTCTCGGATCCACCAAGAAAATTTCCCGATCCTTTGGCCTGAAATGCTCGGTAAACTCCGGCCCGACCATGTCAGCCGCCTTCAAGGTCAAGCTGATTGGACCCGAGGGGCAGGAGACCGAGTTCGAAGTCCTCGAGGATCAGTACATCCTGGACGCGGCCGAGGAGGCAGGGGTCGAGCTGCCCTACTCTTGCCGGGCCGGCGCTTGTTCCACCTGTGCCGGGAAGATCGAGTCTGGCGCTGTCGACCAGTCCGACGGCTCGTTTCTCGACGACGATCTCATCGGAAAAGGTTACGTCCTTACCTGCGTTTCGTATCCTCAGTCCGACTGTGTGATCCATACCCACAAGGAATCTGAACTCTTCTAGGTTTCGCCTCATTCGGGTTGTAGCCACTTCAGATCATTAATCTTGATCGGTTTCTTTAAAAAAAAAAACTTGTTTGGTGTTAAGAGTTATGTTCTTGTTCCGGTGCGGTCCGGGACCGGTTAATAAAACGGCTCGTGAATGGAATTTTTTTTTTTTTACGTACGCCAATTAATTTATATAATGGATTTCCGTGATAAAATTTTATTACAAAAACAATGAAATCTATAACCTTATTCAATAGGAAGAAGTATAAAATATAGAAAATATCAGTAAATTACCACCGTTTTATTGTTTTAAAGGATCACAAATTTATTTGCATGCCACGTAGGAATAAACCCTAGATGAAATGAGGCTATCTATGACAAGTTTCTTGAATCACATTCGGTAGTGATTATTAAATTATACACGTAAGTATTTATTGTATGCATTATTATAATATCGTAACACATAATTAGGAAAACAACAGCACGTGAGGCGGCACTGACGTGTCAGCCGCCCCACGTGAGATAGGACGGAGAGGGAGGGGGCGGTGATGAACACGTGCCACTCCCGAGATGCAGAGCCCTCTCTCGTATTTATTACGTCATAATGTTTTTTTTGTAAAACGTTATTAAATGATAATATCTGGACAAAACATATACTTGTCCTTTTTAGTATATGATTTTTTCCCCTATATTCTTCTACCATTTGAGACCATTATACAGTTTTAACAATTATTCCCTAATCGGATTTCAATATTGCTTTTGGACCTATTCAAAAATCAATTACAGTAGATTTTTCTTTCTCTTTTTCTAAAAAATTGCAAAGATATAACGATGTTTTATTTTTCTAGAGGAAATTTGTTAGAAATGTTAAAGAAAAAAATATTATAATATCTTTTGTCTTTGTAATATATATTTTACGATAATTTATTTAAAATTGTTTTAACTCTATTACCTAAATTTTTCAATTTTTAAAATTATTTATTTTTTAATCCCTCACATTTTTTTCACCACTTTTACATATTTCTTCATCGTACTTTTTACTCTTACATTTTTTTTAAATATTCTTTTATCTTTTCTAACAATATTTATGTTTCTTTCTTCTACTCAAAATCGCATTATTTTTTGATAAAAAAAAATCGCATTATTTGAAAAACAAAAAAGTTATTATTGAATTTATCTACCAGACCTAATCTAGCTTGCCCTAACATATAAAAGAAGGGCGCGTCTTCTTGAACACAAGTTTACGTATATGTACTTTCAACCATTTGTTAAATTATCGAGTCAATTATATAACATTAATTTTAATATATTCGTCGTTAATCCCCTTAGGATTTATATGGTAATATTATTTTTTAGAATACCGTGTTTCTTCGGTGTTCTAAAATTTTATTTATTTTTTTTCGAAATCTCATATCGTTTTCCCGGGTGTTTCCACGTGCATCCGGACTTTCTAATTCCGAAATGAGAATCAAATCGAGGTTAAAAGTTTGATTATATTATATTATATGTTCTTAACTAAATTGGTTAAACATTGATAGCCCTTTGGAATTCATCATATCATAAGAGAAATCCTCATTATAAGGAATAATTTTGCAGTTATTTTATTGAACAACAGGTTAGGTTAAGGGAATAATGTAAAGCTAATAAATGTTCGTTTTTTTCATTTTATTTATTTTAAATTTGTTGGACCCAATTTTCTTTTTTGTCCCAAGAAAACACTTTTATTTTTCGTACACTAAAAGGCAGGAGATAATCATTTTCTATGGAGGAATCCATTCTTTCATGATGCCAAATCATTCATAATTTCTTATAAAAAAAAATAAAAATCCTAAAAACAATATACACGAAAACCTCACACAAAATTTGAGTGAAAGAAAAAGGAAAATCAGTCAAATTTTATATTTTTAGATAATTATACAAAAATAAAGGATATAAAACGTCTTATCGATTTCCAAATTAAATTTTTAAAAAAATAGATACAAAATCTTATGCTTCTGAGTTTTAGATACAGAAAATGTATTAGATCGGATATTTTAAAACTATTCTATTATGAAGTTTACATTTTTTTTATTAAAATTTTTATTTTTCAAAATTTTCGTATATACTGACAAAAAAATTGGTAATTTTTACATATTTCCCTAACGGTTGAAGTAACTATGTATATATACTTAGATATATACACACACATAGGTATAATTGCAAACTAAGTAACTTTATCTGTATTTAATCGTTTTTTGTGGTTTAATTTATATATATAAAAAAAAATATTGAGCCGCCAGTGGTTTAGAGTGTTTGACTTGAATACTCGAGAGAGGAGAGTTCAAGTTGACCAATCCACAATCTCCACATTGCGTCATGGGACGCGATTACCCTTCGCTGTTCACATTTTAATCGTTTTCCCGTTCTATTCGTAAATACCTGCGAAACCCAAGGGCATTTTAGGTAACCCATTATGTCGGTAAATAAATATCTTGTTAATATTGACATTACCACCATATTTTTGTAATATATAATCATTACTATTATAAAGATATTTTCTTTGAGATTTGCCGTTATTTTTTCACAAAACGCGATTCGTCGCATGCTAATTCTGATTTCACAAAACTCGTTTACTTATATACTATATTTAATCTAATCGGAAATAATGAGATAAATTTATAAAAACATAACTAAATACTTATGATATTTATGGGTCGAATACTAGATTAAATAATGAGACGAGTGCTTCACTTATTTATCATTTCAAAATTAAATTCCCGCAACGATTTTTTAAATAATGCCAATATTATCCCCGATGAGTCGAGTTTGTTGCCAAATTCAGATATAAAACTCGTGTATTTTAAATAAAATAATATAACGATTAAAAAAATTCAACCCGAATTTTGGACCTAACTAAAAGCCTAGAATTAAAATATTGTTGGCGGTGTGGCTATTGTTATTACAGCAAGATTTTTGTATTTATTATAAAGCTGTTACAATTAGAATTTGGGCCATGAAAATATTTTTATATCACTCGAAATAAATATATACATATACATATATATATAGAGAGAGAGAGAGGGGACACCTGGTGTGGAGCTTTTACTGAGGAACGCGGCAAGGGAGGAAGAGGAACAGTTTGGCTCTTTTTACAAATAACACGTTTATATACGGAGTCCAGATACACAGATTAGACAGAGAAAAGAGGAATATCGAAGGAAGGAGCTGAAAACGACGTCGTGGTAAGAGAGAGAGAGTGAGAGAGGGAAGAGAGAGATTGCTGCTCTCGGAGCTCCTCGTCGTCGTCATCGTCAGCAGCAGCAGCAGCCATGGCCTCACGCTCTCTCCTCTTCTTCAGAGTTCTTCTCCTCTTCCTCTTTCTCTCAGGTCCTTCTTCTTCTCCTCTCGCTCTCTCTTTTTGGAAACTTTTTTTTTGTTTGGTTCCCGAGAAAACGACGGAGAAAAGCTTCCTTCCCCGGAATTTACTTCACCTGAGCTTTCATCTTCGATTCAATTCATCTCTCTCTCTCTCTAATTCAACTCAATTCATCGATTGCATGATTGTGTGCGCACATGAATGATTTCTTGTATTTAGTTCGATTCCCAGCTGTTTCTGACATTTCTACTGATTCCGATGCAATCTCCTCTCAGTTAAAATTTAGTTTCCCGAGAAAATCCTCTGTTTGCCCACTCAAAGCTTGGATTCACCACTAGGAAGTACTTTCCCATATTCAAAACCATCTTCAGTCGAACAAAATTTCATCTCTGATACGAAAATCTCAAATTTGATCGATTCATGACTGTTTTTTTTTCTCTTCTTTCCCAGATCAATCGATTCGGATCCATGGCCTCGGACCCGGAATCAACTACGGCCAGATCGCGAACAACCTCCCGTCGCCGTCGCGAGTCGCCGTCCTCCTGCGATCCCTAAACATCAGCAGAGTGAAGCTCTACGACGCAGATCCAAACGTCCTCTACGCATTCTCCAACTCCCAAGTCGATTTCATCATCGGATTAGGCAACGAGTATCTCCAGAACATGACCGATCCAATCAAAGCCCAGAATTGGATCCAACAGAGAGTCACTCCTCACATCTCCAGGACCCGAATCACCTCCGTCGTCGTCGGCAACGAGATCTTCAAGACCAACGACCATGTCCTCATCAGCAACCTCTTGCCCGCCATGAAATCTGTCCATGCAGCTCTCGTCAGCCTTGGCCTCCAGGACCAGGTCGCCGTCACTTCCGCTCATTCTCTCGACATCCTCCAAACCTCGTACCCTCCTTCCTCTGGATCGTTCAGGCAGGATTTCGCCCAGTTTCTTCAGCCGCTCCTCGACTTCCACTCGCAGATCAAGTCGCCATTCTTGATCAACGCTTATCCTTACTTCGCTTACAAGGATAACCCCAATGACGTCCAACTGGAATACGTATTGTTCCAGCCGAACCAGGGAATGATCGACCCAAACACCAATCTCCATTACGACAACATGTTGTTTGCCCAGATCGACGCCGTTTACTCCGCGATCAGGGCAATGGGTCATACCGATATCGAGGTTAGGATCTCGGAGACGGGATGGCCATCGAAAGGCGACGAGAATGAGGTCGGTGCCACGCCCGAGAACGCGGCCCTCTACAACGGTAACTTGCTACGCAAGATTCAGCAGCGGCAGGGGACTCCGGCGAAACAGTCCGTACCGGTTGACGTATACGTTTTCGCGCTGTTCAACGAGAATATGAAACCAGGTCCGACATCGGAGAGGAACTACGGACTGTTCTATCCAGATGGTACGCCGGTGTACAACATTGGATTGCAGGGTTATCTACCAGACATAATATACGCAGCCAAAGCGTCCGAGGTTAAGGTAAAAAAAACGCATCAGAATTCACAATCAGTACCCTTTTTCAACATCTTCATGTTTCATGTTTTGTTGCAATATTGATTTTGTGTGATGGGTATGCAGATTTTGCAGATTTTGCAGATATGGAGCTTGATGAGTTTGGCATTTGTAGGGTTCATATTGGTGTGACATCGGCTATATTGTCTCTAATAGATTTTTCAAGCAATAGAAAAAAAAGGGGGGTTGGTGGTTATATTTAGAGGTGAGGTATACAATTCTTTTTTTGCATGTATTATATACACTAATAAAAAAAAATCGAAATTTAATTATTCATTCAGTCTCCAACTCTTTTAAAAATGCAGCAGTCCAATACCCTTACATGAAATTTATCCATTTCTTTATAAAAGATTAACGGAAGATTGATTAAAAATATTATTTTTGTTCCTCAATTTAATATATTTTTCTTGGGTTTTTAATTTTTTTTTTTTATAATTTTCAAGGGGCCACCAGCTTCTCCTTATCTCCAACTTGCAATCATGCATGTGAATCTTTCTTTCTAAATAAAAAAACGAAATTCTTGACATCTTCACCAATACAAAAGTCCATTAGTTCCTTCAATCAATTAACAATAATTATAAAATATACAGAAAGTGCCAACAAAAGGTCGTTTTTTCTGTCTGGAACCCTTTCCACACTTTCTCTTTAGCATTTCAACACGATGAAATCGCAATCACATGTTTTCTTTATTATTTTTATTTTGATTATAATATGTAATTGTTTCAGATTTTAATTGTATATATAAAACATTTCTTTTTACTAAAATCTGAATGCCTCGTGTGCTTTATAAATTTATGTGAAAGTCATAAAGTGGATTATAATTGTTTCCCTTTCTATTTTGTAGATATTGTGTGTTTTTTTAAAATTTTTTATTGTGAGACAATTTCCGATGATAATTAGATAATAATAATCCAAAAATATTCTCTTGAAGTCTCTGTATTATTTTTTATATTTATATTTAAATTTTAATTTTAATTCTGAATATTTATGTTATGTAGTCAAGACCTATTTATTTTTATACGTATTATGATCCTATTTCTTTAAATAACAACTTTCTATAAGATTAAACTCAAATATCTTAAAAAAAAATAAATCCCATTTCAAACACTTTTTGCTAACCTTTCAATATAGTTTTTTGTCGTGATATTTTTCGGGATTTATAAAATCAAAATATCTCATCAGAAACAATTGCAGAATGTAACTAAAGAGTACAAACGTACCGCGAAGAAATACACGTCTAATGAAACTATTAATAGAAATAAATTTCCAAAAAATATTATATTTCGGTAGGTTTTGTTTTTTTTCTATTAAAACAGAAAAAAGTGAAAACCCTTTTCGTTTTTAGGATCGAAACATAATAAAACCTCACGTAAGAGACACATCTTGTTGCCGACTTTTTACGTTCCTTTAGGGCTCTCGTCAAATATATCATCGCTTTTTTTGTTTTGTTTGCAGTTATGCATCTGCGTTTCTTCCATTTTCCGTCACTTTCTCGGGAAAAAAAAAGAAAACACAAAGAAGGGCTTAGAACTTCAGGGAATCCACCTCATTATTTTTATTTTATTGTCACTTGAATCCATCTTGTATATTTAGCACAGCCTGTGTATATACGCTGTATGACTTCTTTACGTATATATATATATATATGTCTCTTTCC
>NW_010969548.1:671587-699958 GCF_000463585.1 Tarenaya hassleriana | reverse complement strand
ATATATATATATATGTCCCTTTCCCTAACTTTAATACGTAACGGATAGATCATCTATCGTTGTGTTGTGGTGCATGTGGAATAATTTAATTTTAATCATATGCAATTTTATTTCCGATAAAATCATTATTTTATTTGTTATTTCTATAATGTTCTATACTTTTTGGTTTGGGCAAACTTGTAATATTCTCTGTTTTGTAATTATTATTTCATTATATTAATCATTGCTGGTAGGAAAAGAGAGATATATTTATTACATATGTGGAATTATACACACACAAATGAAATGAACGTTTATTAGAATTCAAAAAATATGTCAATCACAAACATGAGCATGAGGGGCACATAGACATAGTTGGTTGGTGAGTGGTGGCTCTCAATATCATGCAATCATGGACCATCACATATTGCATCTATTTGCTTCATCTGTGTTTTGTCCTTTCCTATGTGAAATTACATTATTATTATTATTATTATTATTATTATTAAATAATTACATCAGCATGGCCCAACATTTTCTGATGCATATAGGATAAGATTGGGAGGTGGGGATAAAAAAAATCTTTTCTTATATTGGTTGACATTTTTAAAATTAACATCTTAGCTAACTTTACAATTTTGGAGCTTTTTGCTATTCATATCTTAATTAATTGCTTCAGTACATGTTTGATTAACCGCGAATGATTAAGATAATCCCAAATCCCTATTAGATTAAAGTTTTGCCTGTTCAAATGTATAATTAAAAAAATATACATTAGATTCAAATTGTTATGGTTTTGATCATGGACACTAATTTCAATAGGTTGGATATTTTGGATTATATACTAATAGAACAAAGTATTTCCCACTCTAAAATCTAATCGAATGTTATT
Source organism: Tarenaya hassleriana (assembly GCF_000463585.1). Taxonomy (NCBI): domain Eukaryota; kingdom Viridiplantae; phylum Streptophyta; class Magnoliopsida; order Brassicales; family Cleomaceae; genus Tarenaya; species Tarenaya hassleriana. The sequence goes on along the minus strand of NW_010969548.1, from coordinate 699,087 downwards.
TTCATTAAACCAAAATAATCAAATACAAATTTAGTCAGGTTCATTTATAAATAATCGAAAAATAAAATATATTTTTAGAATTAAATGTTTATATGAATAAATTAACTGTGAATAGAGTCAACTAAAATAAAATATGAAAAAATAATTTTTTTAAAAAAGAATGGAAACTAAATCCAAAAATTTCAAGCCTAAATGTTACTACTATATATTAATCTATAGATCACAAGGCCAAAGTTATTTAAGAAACTAAAAAAAAAATTGCAGACATTTTGCGCATCTTATTACGAAACAAAGTTGAGTCTAGTGGAATTAAATAAAGAAGGGATACGGAAAATACACCTCAAAACCCCAATAAATGGAGAATCCTAAAAGTTATTCGAGTGGTTGTCAATTAATTGTCCATTGACTACCTAATAAAATCACAGGATTATATATAATATAAACAATATCATGCTTTGAATATCAAGAAAAATCATGTGATTATAAACCATATTAGATATAAATACGTTTTGAATTGATTTTAGATATTTTGGATATGAATATGTAAAGAGAGAGAGAGAGAGGAAACGCCGGATTTAAAATCCCAAACAATTTTTGTTTTTAGATGGAAAAAAAAATGTTCCGACAGATTTTCAATCGTTCATTAAACATTAAAGGTGTCGGTAGAAAACGAAATAAATGGGGGTGGAATTCAATAATTAATATAGGATGAATTCTCGTAAAATTCCAAGTATGGGTTGCACGTTTAAGGGAAAACGGAATGAATTCACACAAAAATTAGTAAATATGGGAACCCAATAGTATCTCCAAATATACAAGTGCATATATGGTGTATATATATATACACACACACATTAATATCTAATATGTATCCTTTAGTAGTTTGGACTTAAGGAGGGTTGGGCACTTTAGGTTCTGTTCAATTTGGAAAAATATGTAACTGATGTGAACTCTATGACATGTGGAGATTTTGTTTAGTTTAGTTAGGTTTTGAGTTCCTTTCGATTTTGGAACAAATTTTTCCCATTTTGTAATGGCAAAACAGATGTTGATTCTGGTTTCTCAATTGGATTTGATATATATATATATATATATATATATATATATATATTTCAATTCCAAAATCGAAGTATAGATTTGGTTCAATTTGATTCAATTATGTTCACTAAGAATTCATCAATGGCCACAGCCCACAACCAAAACTAAAAGGAACCCAACACTAAAGCCATCTGATTAGACCGTTTACAACTTTTTTTTAGTTGGTCTAATAAAAAAAAATATTTTCGACGACCGAAATAACTTGAGAGCAAATAGAGTACAGAGACCATACTCATTCACAAGCAGATACGTCCAAGTCTTGATCTCGCATCACATGGTTGTATGCATAGAACCGTTCTCCTATGTACAATGTTTGGCCTTTGGAAAGGGTTTTAATCGTAGGAGGCGATAAACGGAACAACCATGCACATGAAATCATCATAGGAGAGAGTTGCAGAGCCCTTGTACCCGGGATCCTTCTCCTTGAACTTCTCCGTCAATCCCTGTAAACACATTGTATCTGCTCTTACCAGGGCTTATTTTAGAGAACCATGATTAGGTCGGGTCGATTCGGAAGCAGGAAATCACTTTTCGAGATAAAAGAGACCGACCCTTTTCATCGAAACCCGACCCACATCCTTCCTAGGCTCAAGGGTCGGTCCCAAAATTACCATATCTATTCTTAAACACAAGCCGAATATATGTGTATACGTGTGTGCGTGTCTTTTAAAGGAAAAGAGAAAGCTTGTGATGGATCATAATACTACGTACCTTCACAATCATCCCGCATCTGCAAGCACAGGAAAAAGAACCAGAAGAGATGTACTCAGTATCAAATCAATATCCAAACCAACAAGAACTGTAGGAAAACAATGATACAAGGGGAAGACTTTACTCTAAGAAACTGTCGAAACAGAGCTCAACCCTTTGGCCTCTTCCATCGTCGTATTGTGTTATAATAAGCTGAAGGACCGAGGACGGAAGCATGTAGCCGAGGTGGTAAAGAGCGTCTTTAAGTTCAGTGGAGTCCATTTTTCCACTCCTGTCTCTGTCATACCTCTCAAATATTGCCTAAAAAGCATACCGAATGATTGCTCAAGACTTTGGGTTCATACGAATGGTAGCGTAATATAAAGTAGTAGTATCTCCTAGATAAGGTAATTACGCTCATATAAAACACAAAAATGCCCCTTATAAAGTAGTATCTCCAGAATCTATGTGAATTTGTGAAGAAAGATTACATGGGAGCGACACAGTTAGAAAGTCGTTTGACAATGTTGTTATGACGATAAAAGCTAATGGCAAAGTTTAATAGCTTGTCACACTAACTTTTTCGACAAAGACGGTACAATTACCGAAGAAAATGGGCAAATAGGCAAGAGACAACAGCTAATGCCAGCGATTTTTTTTTTGTTCTGAAAAATCATAAAGAACAAGAAATCGAGGAGCAACCGGATAGACACTTACCCGCCATTGTCCAAGGCTAGTCCACAAGTTGGCATACTCCTTGTGACCTATAATAGTTGAAAATGTTAACAAGTCTTCATGAGATTTAACAGCAAACAAAACCTGGACAGAAGTATCTCAAGATGTCATCAATGATCGAAAAGCAAAATCAATGAAGATTGGCAACAGTTGGTACACTGAAGTTTGTGATCAGATGAACTGTTCCATTTCATATAAACGAACCACAGTGACTACAAGAGACGAAAATGTGGGCAACGAAGAAATTGTTAATATTTCGAAGGATCCCTCATTTCTTCTTGAGACCTGAATCTATATGGCAATGTAATCATAGTACCATACGCATTGATGAACATATCAGAATTCATTGTGCTACATGATTGATGGAGCTGAACTTTAAACATAATAAGATCCATGAATTGTAATGTAATTGAAAACATACTTGTTTGAGGAAACTGCTATCTTCGAATCACATCCTACCATAAACTAATCCAAAAAACTTCTCCCTGAAATCTCTATTATGAGAAACTGAATCTCAAGAATTGATCAAAATCCAAATTCAAAGCTACGATCATTCCCTGAATATCACGTTGAAGATTCCTGATCCTCATCCAACCAACAAAAAAACCCGGAAAAGATACACAAATCAACTTACCAAGCCGCAAAAGAGGATCTCCAGGGCTCTTGTAGATAAACATCAGCAACCTTATCGTCCTCGCACTAAGCCCTCCGTACCCAGAGAACGACAAAGCCTGTCGGAGCTCCGTCTCCTCCAAAAATCCACTACGGTTTCTGTCTCCGCCCTCGAAGCTCCTCACGACGTCCGGGTGCGTCCCCGGCGGAAACGTTGCGCTGTACTGATGCTGCGGAGGAGCTTGACCCCAACCACCTCCGGAATACGCATAACCGTATCTGTCTCCGCCAGAGAACTGTTGCTTATACGACTCCGGCATCTCCGGCGCCGACGGAACATACTGATTAGAGTGCGACATCGAAAGCAGATGCGGTAGAAACAGTTGCGATTCCTGAAACGGCTAGATTCTGGAAAATTCTGGTTTGTTGCTCTCTGATCTTTATCTCAATCTCTAGGGGTTGAAGAAGACGACGGATTCTTCTTGTTTTGTTCCGCCTTTTTTTTAATTCGCGTGTAACGTGTTTGATGGAATTTAAAGTGATTAATTAATGGAACACGCGAGAGTAATGGAGGGTGGAGATTACGCCGGCGTGGGTTATGGTCAGTTAATCGGACGGTTAGATTTAGCGCGTGAAGTTGACTCGTTAGTAATTAATAACCGATGAGCGCGGTTCAATATGGGCCGGTTTATATATTTGGGTCAATTTGACCCAATAAACGGCCCACCTGGTCCGATTTAGATAATTGGGCCGAGTCGGCCTAATCATGGCCCACATGATTTCGCCCAAACGACAGGCTGGAAAATGTCGCAAGGATCGCGAGAGAGAGGCATGGAGTCGGAGAAAGTGGCAGCGGTGGAGCCGCCGAGGGTTATCGTGCACCGGGTGGTGAAGGATATGCTGTCGGAGTGCTCGCCGGATTATGGCGTTAGCGTTCACAAGGAGGATTCTGAAGGGTAGCTAGGGGTGCGCACTTCGGTTTAGGAATATAGTTCCTATCCGATCTGTACCAAAACCGAACCAAAACAGATAACGTTTGATCTTATTTTAGTATATTTTTTTATATATAGAATCAAATAATCCGTTTCCAAAGCAAACAGTATATATCAACCAATATATATATATATATATATATAAATACTATGGTTTGATATTTATTTGATATTCATACAGTGATATTGTTTTGAACCGAACCGATACTAAAACCGAGCATTGTCTCTTTCAATCAAACATTGCCCAAATTAAACATCTGGAGAGCTACAAACAAACACACAAATCCTAAAAACACAGTTTAAATATCGCATTGCATCTTATAATCAAATATTGTCTGGCTAATGACACAAGTTTAAATCAGGCAATCAATCAATTACATAGAAAATTTCCATAAAACACCGTAAAAAATAAAAACAAAAACATAATATTCAATTGAAGATACATTATATTGATTCTGTCGCACGAAAGCCAAACTTGCATATGTACAATCAAACACCGAAACTATCGCATCCATTATACACGCACAATACGGACAGTAAATGGACTTGAAGTACAAGGTTTTTATACATATATATCTCTAAATGATCACCGTTATTAATCATCAATCCAAATTTAATCATTATGATATTAGACACACCTCCTTATTCATGCACCAATTATGAAACCCTAACATTATCCTTGCAATATTACACAACCCATAAATTGCATAATCGCAATAAAACCCATATAACCGCGACCAAACCAATCATATATATTATCATTTCAAATTTAATCACCTCCCTTGCCAGATAAATCCAGCTAACGAAGAGGAACATCTTCTTGATCTCCTGCAGCTGTAGCTGAGGCCGAGGAGCCGAAATCCGGCGGATGGATGGACTGAAGTCGGCGGATCCATCGCTCCAAGAACTTGGCGTAATGGACAGCTTCGTCGAGCATTGAAGCTATATCCATCTTTTCGCCGCCTGGCACGAGCCTCTTGAGGATACGTATCTTCTCGGCGATCCTCTCACGGCGGCGGCGAGCAATTACGGTCTGCGGGTCGTTCGAGACACAGACGTTGCGTCTCTTGGGTTTTGGAACGTTGAGAGGGTCGATATCCACTGGCTGCATGGCCGCGACCATGTATGTTAGCTCCTTGACTGGGTCGAGCTCCTCCTCCTCTTCCTCGAGTTCTTGATCACCGCTAAAGACGATTTCTTGGTGATGTCGGGTATTGTTTTGATCGTTAGCGGAAAGGGTCGTCGTTGTGGAAGGGGAAGGGAGGTGGATTAGGGTTTCTGGTGGGAGAAAAGAAGGGCAAGAGGAAGGAGTGAAAGGGTTGATGATCATGTCCATTGCTATGTCCATGAGATCATGGTCATGTTCTTCGTTGTTGTTGAATGTGTGATTTTCCAAGAGATAGGAGTCCCTACGGTAATTCATGGTCGTGGTGTGTGGCCTTTTGGGGTGCTTTTGGAGTCGGGGAGAGATATCGTTATTAAAGGCCTCTAGGGAAACACTCGTATATATATATATATATATATATATATATACATACATATATTAGCAAAATATATCTACAACGTTAAAATATGTTTTTATCTAATTATATCAATTTTCGTCATTTTGATCCATGATTATAATTTATTCGTTGCCATTATTATTTTTTTGTTGTATTAATAATTTGGCTCAAATCATAGCAGAAGGAGAAGAGATAATTAATTACCCTAGTTTCGAATATTATATATAACATACACGTGCCAAAAAGTGCTTATACACCTAGAAAGTAGAAACCCTAGATTCGCCAAAGATATCTTCTATTCTTTTGTTTTTTTTTTAGAAAATCCTCAACTCTCATACAACGTTAGATTTGCAGAACAAATTGCCATGCCCGACATTTTCTATATATTATGCCACGAAAAAAATATATACGCGTCGGTTTTGCATCATACAAGAATACATCACCTAATCTAATTAGAAAACTTAACATATTTATTTATATGTGTGTATACATATATGATTATGTTTTCTATCATACATACATACAAAAAAAAAACTAAATATATGATTTATCTGTCTAAGAAAGCAAATTGCGCGAAACATAAATTCCACTTGGAGCGTGAATAAGTCTTTAATTTTCCTAATTAATGAAGGAAAAAAATGAATCAAATACATTTTGGATCCCGGTTATAATGATTCCGGTATGAGTGCTTATTTGGCCATCTATCTGTTGATAACCTTAGGTTTTTTTTTATCGGATACCCTACAAATACAGATTGCTTTTAATAGAAATGGATATTAATTCTAAGAATGTTCAATAGATGGTAACTCTTATTTATTTTTGAAAATTTTTATTGAGATGTTTTAACATGAAATTTACGGATTAGATAGTATCTTTGAAATTGTCCAAGATAATTTGAGTTTTAATATACACCATTTAATGACCAATAGTTTATATATATATATATAACACGGTTTTAAAGAGGGGATATTTTAACAAAAAATTAAAAGCATAATTCTTAAAATTCCCCAAAAATGTCTCCAAACCCTAGCTTTCAGATCTAAGCCTAAAATGGCAACTATTTTAAAGCCCGAAATTTCGAATTCTCATGAGCTCTCTTTAAACAAAAACTCGAAGTATGAATGGATGTAAACTTCGCACATAACGTCGTTAAAATCAAAATAAATAACAATTATTAAATCTAAAACATGGCATTTAGTAACTATGCTTTAGGGCAAAAATGATTCTCTGCGCTGAAATTAAGAGACAGTTAAGAATATACGCATTAACATAAAAATCTGAGGACCCTTTTAGGCATAAAATATAGTATGAAGTAATTTTCGGTCTGAAATTTTAAAACTTAGATTAGTTTAATTAGGTGTTTGAGGATGTTTTATAGTTAATCAATTAAAAAAAAATTAAAAGTAAGATCAATGGACTGAAAAGCATTTAACCGCACCACGCAGAACATGTAAAAAAAAAAAAACATGCGGCTTATTTTCAGATTTGGAATTCTGGGTTTTGGAGGGTTTGAGCTTCTTTCAAGTCCTGTGATAATGAATATGCTACCGACAAAGCTATGAAACGTACGAATGTGTTGTAATCTCATAATCACACAAAATAATTTAATCAACGTTACCTTATTAATTTTCTAAGGTTTCTCCTAAATACGTCGAGCGAGACAGACTTCACGTAACTCATTATGGCCCAAGCTGCTACGACCTAATCATCAGGGATTTCGTTGCCTTTCATTTACACTAATTAATCAACAGATTCCAAATCTGTGAGTGGTCTATGTTCATCTCTCTCTCTCTCTCTCTCTCTCTCTCTCTCTCTCTCTCTCTGTGACAACTCTATATACACGAAAGTGGGTAACGTAGTACAATGTTCTTCTATTTCCCTTGTCTATCCTAGAAACCAAGATTTCTTTATCTTTTTTTTTTTAATTACAAAACCCCAAAATAAAAGGCCGTGATCGCTCTCGTGAAATCTGCCATTTGGATAGGATCTAAAGAAAACGCTACGTGAGCGAGTATATAAGTTGATAATCACCTTTGAATTAAAAGTGTTTTGACCATTTTTCTAATCATGACGCGAGTGTTTTGATTATTCATAAGGCCTCCATAACTCATTAAACAAAGTGGGGACACCTTAAACGACATTAGGGTATTGCCCATTTCATAATTTTCTCGACTTGGAAAAGTAAACTCGGATCTCAGAAAATATATATGAACCATCGTAAGATGCCGTATATATCGTTTTCATATTTATGTCCAAAGAAATAATTTTGTGTGTGAGTTAAGATTTAGAAAGAATGTAAGTAGGGAATGGAGTAACCCTTCAGGTCAGCCTTCTACCGTTTAATGCGTTGACCTAGAGAGATGAACGATGATCAGTCTGTGCAAGGCTTAAAAAGATACCGGTTTATAGTTGAACGTCGTTCAGGACACCTCGTAGTATATTAAAAAATAAAGAATGTAAACAGTAGCTTTCGTCATTTCACCATGGATTAATTTCCACATTAACTAATAACTCATTTAATTCTTTGAAGTGATCACGTTTAGAAATTTAAGGCCAATGTGATTTAGGACCGATGTATATTTACTAAATTCGAGATATGCATCATTCATTTGATAATAATAATAATAATAATTTTAGGATATGTTTAACAAAAACAATTGTTTTACTTTTGAGTCCTATGTGTCAAAAATGTATCGTAGTATGACTTTTCTTACAAACGGATATATATTTATATTTTGAAATATGGATGTAAAACGGGCTGCATTTGTGATTTTTTTTTTTTGGGAATCAGAAAAATTATGGCTCGACCAAAATCTTTTCATGGTTGAAATCCTGGCTCGGCCCATTTGCACCCCCTGATTGGAAGGGCTTTATGGTTGATATTATAATATCTGAATTAAGTTTAATATAAAAATATATATATATATATATATTTTATATATATAAAAAAATCTGATTTGAATATTAAAATAATTAAAAAAAATCGAAATTTGTAATGGTAAATTGGTAATCTAGTTTAGTGTTTTGAAACGCAGACGCGAGGGGAATCGTAGCTCTGCGTTTCTAACGCTAAGGTGTTTTTGCGTTTGCAGAAAATTTATTTCATATTCCCTTCCTCCTGTCAGTCACCGCCGCCGTCGGTCTTTGTCATCCTCTCTCACTCGCCTAAGCATTATTGGAGAAGAGAGAGAGAAGTATGGAAGATGGAGGGAGAAAAGCTCGAGAAGTGGTGGTTTCAGCTCTGCAATTCGCTTGCTCCGACGATGTCTCCGACAATCTGGCCACTGCCGAACGGTTCGTCTCTCTCCCGGCACGAATCCCCTTGTTTCAGCATCTTTGTTGCTCCTTGTCTCTGTCTCCGAAATTTTGATTTCTGCAACAAAAAAAAAAACATTTCTGTAGCCTGCTCGGCGATGTTAGGCAGTTGATTTTGTCTGTTTTTGGACATCGAATCACAATTTTCCTGTAATCGTTTGGTTTTCGTACTCGATCTTGGCTACGTTGAACTCTCTAAGATCGAAATCAGATACCTAATACAGGGTTTGCTTAGTATTCTCTGTCTGAATATGTTCGGTGTCTGAGAAGATGCTCGTTTGCGTATACAGGCTTGTTAGAGAGGCACACGCAAAGGGGGCGAATATCGCTCTTATTCAGGTAATTGTTGCGTGATTAAGAGTACTGTCACTGACTTCAATTCTGAACGACATAGCTACACTTTACTAGTTTGGGTTCTAATAGTTAGTTCAAGTGACCCATTTCGTTGTCATCTGTGTTTTTTGTTCTGTCATAAAGTCTGCGTTTTCTCAACGCACAAGGAAAAGGAAAGAGCCAAGACACTTGTTTGTAGGTATGGGCGAGCAAGCTGTATACGTTGCTACCTCAACCTAGTTGTAGTGTATTTGATTTATAGAATCTCGTGACTGTCTTATGCTGTCTCTCCAGTATTTAAGTATGGACAGAATGCTCGGTCTGAATATGAATCGGGGGGTTCTTCATCACTGGCGTCCGATTGATGTTACCTGTTTCCGGACATTAGGGTTTGTGATTGATGTTGCCTGGCTCAATGAAAGGAGGTGTTGTGTTTGGTTTCTACATTAAGTTTACATTCTTACATCCATGTGTTGTCAATACAGGAGCTTTTCGAGGGATATTACTTTTGTCAAGCTCAAAGAGAGGACTTCTTTCGACGAGCCAAGCCTTACAAGGACCATCCCACAATTGCAAGGTTGAATTACTTCATCAACTGTCCTGTTCATCTTGACACATCTGTCTCGCTATGCCTTAAGTGTCGTTGCGTACTTTCACCAATTTAGAGAGTGGGATTTTGAGATTTATCAAGTGTCCTAACGTTGTTTCACGATATCTTTTACATGTAATGCTTCACAGGATGCAGACGCTTGCAAAGGAGTTGAGCATGGTGATACCAGTTAGCTTCTTCGAAAAAGCAAACAATGCTTATTTCAATTCGATAGCCGTAATTGATGCTGATGGAACTGACCTGGGACTTTATAGGAAGTCTCATATTCCCGATGGACCTGGTGAGTCACCTTTGGAGTTGGAAATAACTGGAATTTATGCTAGCTTTATCTTTTACTTTTGTATTTTTTAACTTTCAGGCTATCAGGAGAAGTTTTACTTCAATCCCGGGGACACTGGCTTCAAGGTGAATGTGACAGAGAAGAATGTTAAATTGCAACATATCTATTGTCAGTCATGTTTTTTACTACAAAGTTTTGATAACGACTCCTTGATCTGGACAGGTCTTCCAGACGAAGTTTGCGAAAATCGGAGTAGGTAAGATGTTCTATTCAAACGTCTATAATTTCATATAGCAGTTCTCTGTTACGCATAATATCGCAAGTTGATGGCATGAAAACCAAAGCGTGTGGTGCATTGTCGGTTTAGCTATATGCTGGGATCAGTGGTTTCCCGAGGCAGCTCGAGCAATGGTTCTTCAGGGTGCGGAAATATTGTTTTATCCCACCGCCATTGGTTCCGAGCCGCAAGACTCTGGCCTTGATTCTCGTGATCACTGGAAGAGAGTGATGCAGGGGCATGCTGGAGCTAACGTGGTAAGCTATTGTTAGTTCTACTACTTTGGTTATGGATATGGTTGTGGACTGACTCCATTAAACAAGTCGTTTAACAATTAAGTTTTGTGATGGTTATCTAACAAGTTGAGGAATATGCCGGGTTTCAGGTGCCCTTAGTAGCTTCAAATCGCGTAGGTAAAGAAACAATTGAAACAGAGCACGGGCTCAGTCAGATCACTTTCTACGGGAATTCTTTCATAGCAGGTACCGACATTTAACAGAATTTTAGGTTATACCATTGACTTTGAAATTTTAAATGCAGATTGATTCATCTTCCATACGAGCTAACATATTTCCCATCGCTGGGTTATGACAGGACCAACAGGCGAGATTGTAGCCGAGGCCGATGACAAAGAGGAAGCTGTTCTTGTGGCGCAATTCGATCTCGACAAGATCAAGTACAAGAGGAGTAGTTGGGGAGTATTCCGGGATCGCCGTCCTGATTTATACAAGGTGCTTCTGACTTTGGACGGCAATCTATAGTTTCATGCTGCTGTTTGCTAAAGTATTGAGGTAAAAAAAAAACTATGCCTCAGTCACTTTTGAATAACTATTGTTGTTTCAGCTTTAACAGTCCAATAATAAAGAACCCATAACGGATTTCCCTTGGTTTCCCATTCTTAATGCATACAATTCAAGAATTCTCTGTGGCTATATCGTCTTCTCCGGAGAGAGTTATCAGTAGTATTAGGGTTTGGGTTTAGGGAGTGAGTGTACACTAAGGCGTTTAAACAGCATGTTGAGTTCTTGCAAAACAACATTGGATTTTGTGAGGAAAAACACTTGTAGATTGTCTCTTACTCTGTCCCTGAAGAGAATTTGATGCAGAAAGAGTTACAAGAAAAAGCAACGAAGGCACATTTTGCCAAGGACATGGAATTGGAATCCTTCGACATAATCCAGGTTCGTCTCTCGATCGGTTTCTTTACTTTCACGCTTCTCTTCGTTCTCCCTTGCTTGTTTCCCGATTCCCATCCTCGGTTTCGTCTCTGTATTGCTCTTGAAACTTCTCATCATCATCCATCTGAACAAAACTGAGCCTTAACCGTCCACCTTCCCTGCTAGCTCGCAAAACCTCGTGTGTCGGAACCCAAGTCTCGATCAGCACGAACCTCCCGTCTTCTATGTACCTCTCGAACCGAACACACGGCCTCCCGCTTGTCACTGACTTCAATTCTGAACGACATAGCTACACTTTACTAGTTTGGGTTCTAATAGTTAGTTCAAGTGACCCATTTCGTTGTCATCTGTGTTTTTTGTTCTGTCATAAAGTCTGCGTTTTCTCAACGCACAAGGAAAAGGAAAGAGCCAAGACACTTGTTTGTAGGTATGGGCGAGCAAGCTGTATACGTTGCTACCTCAACCTAGTTGTAGTGTATTTGATTTATAGAATCTCGTGACTGTCTTATGCTGTCTCTCCAGTATTTAAGTATGGACAGAATGCTCGGTCTGAATATGAATCGGGGGGTTCTTCATCACTGGCGTCCGATTGATGTTACCTGTTTCCGGACATTAGGGTTTGTGATTGATGTTGCCTGGCTCAATGAAAGGAGGTGTTGTGTTTGGTTTCTACATTAAGTTTACATTCTTACATCCATGTGTTGTCAATACAGGAGCTTTTCGAGGGATATTACTTTTGTCAAGCTCAAAGAGAGGACTTCTTTCGACGAGCCAAGCCTTACAAGGACCATCCCACAATTGCAAGGTTGAATTACTTCATCAACTGTCCTGTTCATCTTGACACATCTGTCTCGCTATGCCTTAAGTGTCGTTGCGTACTTTCACCAATTTAGAGAGTGGGATTTTGAGATTTATCAAGTGTCCTAACGTTGTTTCACGATATCTTTTACATGTAATGCTTCACAGGATGCAGACGCTTGCAAAGGAGTTGAGCATGGTGATACCAGTTAGCTTCTTCGAAAAAGCAAACAATGTTGTTATGTGCTCTGCTTCGTCAGAGCTCTCGGAGCCGAGCCCCTCCGTGCAGAACTGTAACCTGCCCCGACCCTTTTGCACGTGGTGAAGAGACTGTGGTGAAGAGAGATCCTCCGTGAAACACCGAAACGAGGATTCGATGAGAGAAGAAAGGGTTTCCCTTCAATATCCTCTGCTCATGAACCGATCGAAGCTTTCAATATTCGGTTGAAGATCCTTGTGAAAACTCCACGGAGCAAAGGCCCTCGGGATTCCACAGCTTCCCATACTCCTTATGTTTGCATGTAACATCTCAGGATATTGGAGGGAAATACTTCCTTCCCTTATCGAATTCTTCATTTTGGTGTCTCTCGAAAAATTTTTATATCTCTTCTCGCAACATTTTACTATTGAAGATACTTAAGATTGAGTGAGTCAACCGATAAAAGATATAGTGAAGATATTCAAATTTGAGTGGCTCGGTAAAGGATAGAGCAAAATTCCTTTCCAATCTAGATGTTATAATCTATTTATACTTAGAACATTACAAATGAAGAAACTAACTATCTAATCTATTTTAACGAGTCACACCATAAGATTCGGTCTTATTAAAACAACTTCTATCGTTAGATCCAAATAAACAAACCATCTTTGTAAAAACATAAAAAAAAATATATCATATATATTAGATCATTTATACATTTCAAGTCTGAATTTTAAAAGTATTTTTTAAGAATAAATTAATATCTTAAAGATATTTTCAATTTAAATAACAATATGTATAAATTAATAGGAAATATATATTTTTAATGTTTTTATAAAAATAAATATTTATGTGGATTTGCAGTTTAGAATTTGTTACGATATATTTTAAAATTATAGGTGTTTTTAATATTTTTCTTATATTTTTTTAATGACATTGAAGATGAAGAAAGGCTTCTACAACATAAAAATATTCAACTTTACTTATAAAACAAAGAGGGGTATATATATATATATATATGTATGTATATGTGAGCTCTAACCTTATCAGAGCTTATATAGGTTCGGTTGGAAAACAAAGACATAGGACCCATGGGCGCCATCGGAAAAACACCCTTTACGGCTAAATACTTTTGATTTGTTGGACGTGTAATTAAATATTTTCAGTTTTATTATTTCCATACCTACTTTAGATATTAAATAAAAAAGTTATAATTTTGTATTTTAATTCAAAGATGCCGCATTTTTTTTAAGAAATTAGAGGATAACGCTTTACTTAATGGTGCGCTAATTACTTTATCATATTTTATTTTTCTAAATGTGGTGTGGAATTTTCAAAAGTGACACCTATATTAAAAACCAAAAGTGATTGACAAATGGCGTATAAATTTAAATTAAACAACGATAAGAAACGTTTTCGGCCATTTTTTGTCCTCTTCAAGGACATTGCTAAAATTAACATGTGGTAAAAATAAGAAAATGTAGTGGCAAGTTGATTAGCACTCCAAGTAGATACTAATATAAGGTTTTATGGTCGCACCATATAACGATACCATTAATTATTTATTTCAATAAATATTTGTATTTGTTGGTCGGACCGTCGGCCCTTGCATCAATACACAAATGGCTTTTGTCATTGTGTGTTGTTACAACTTACAATACTGAAAACTTATTTAAACGGATTTAAACGGTTGATCTGAAAATATATAATCAATGGGAGAAATTTTCTCGTGCTCTATTATAAAATAAATAAACAACAAATAATTATATATATATATATATATATATATTTAAAATTAAGTATATTAAATCAAACCAAACCGACCTTAATCAAACCTAATATGTCTGCATTACCAAACTAGTTTTTAGACATTTCATTACGCGCACTTACACTACGTCCGTGTTGATCCAATCTTACGAAAACCGGAACCCCGAAAGAAAAAAAAACCAAACCCTAAAACATAAACATCAAACCTGCCCAAACCGACAATCCCAAGAAACCGACAGAACCGGATCCCGGTTTGAGACTCTGACCGGTAGAACTATGTCCTCGGCGGTGGGACCCCGCCGCATAAACTGGAATCACTCCGCCACGGCCGCCACGGCCGCCGAATCCTCTCCCACGACCGCCTCCGCCTCCGCCACGGGCTCCGCCGCCTCTCCTGACGACCGCCGTGATTTCACGTGTTTTACCGGCAAACCCATCGCCGTCGATCTCCGCCGGAGCCGGGAGGTTGGGACCGCCGGAGGCCGCGTGTAAGGGTCGTGAGCGAACGGTGAGGAAGTGAAGGAAGAGCAGAAAGTACAAAATCATCAGTGCTTTTTTCAAACCCATTGCTTTCTTGTGATTTTAGGCACCGCTGTCTTTCTACCTATTTATAACTTGAAATCAAGACGTGTTTTTAATTTCTGCATATATATATATATATATATATATATATTGTATGCGTATGTTGGGTCCATATTTATTTTTGAATAATAAGATTTCCAATTACGCGGTCCAAGTGGTTGCCAAGAAATATTTCAGAAATTGCCCAGAAACAGCTTTTTAGCAGTTTTCCTTTTCTTTTCTTTTTTTTGGTAAAAGCTTTTCGGCAGTTTTCATGTTTTGGAAGTTGATAATGTCGTCATAACTAACACTGTTAATGTTATATTTCAATAATGGTTATTATAGTTCCATGGAAATTTCGAAGAAGGATAAGACCAAACCCCTTTATTTATTTATTAATTTATCCAAAAAAACCTCATTATCTATGTGCAGGTGTCATCATTGCATACTTTGCATATATAAAAGGAGACGAGTATAAAATAATAATAATATATATATTATTTTACAATTATGTCAATGGACAGGACACTCAATAGCATAATATGTTTTATTGCTCAACATTAAAATGAATTCACAAAGAAAATGTAGAGATCGTAATTAATTATTGGTCTAGAAAACTATTTTCATATAGAATTTTTAAAAATTCAAATAAATTGTTGGACCATTTCCATGGGTCTATAAAATTTCAGCATGTGGAGGTGGGTCCCAATGCAATGTAATGCAATAGGGAAAGCAACAATATTAAGGATGAAATTTTTAAAAAAAAAAGAAACATAAAATAATAAAAAAGCTTGTGATACACATAAAATTGTCAGATTTGACTCGAGCAAAAAAAAAATAAAAGTCAAGTTTGACTCGGACGAACGACAGGTGGCAAATATGGCAATTTATGGCTTTGGAATGTTTAGTGATTGGGCCTAATTTAGTCAGCCCAAAGCCTTTTCCAAGCCCAATCATATACCCAATTTTCGGGTTAATTTGGTGAGTTCTATTCCTATCCAATAAATATTAATGGTATTATGAGACCATTTTTTTTTATAATCCGGTATTCTTTACCAAGATTCAACTAATTATGGAGTCATAAATTAATCATATACTTTGAATTATACGTTTTTTCACCAAATTTAAATTTGAAATAGGGACGGAATAAACGATTTACTCTTCCTTTTCACCGGTTAAACATTCAACTCTTTTTATTTTATTTTGGCTGGGATGAGTTTTGACCTTGAATGGTAGGAGTTTTTGGAGTTTTAGAATCCAAAAACCAAAAAAAAAAATCATTCAAGTTTTTACAAAATTACTTTTCCTAAAAACTTGGAAAGTCATTTTAGGGAAAAAAATCAATGAAAAACCAAAAGCTACTTTTTTTTAGTTTTCAAATATTATAAAATCTAAAAGCTAAAAACCAAAAACTAAAAACCAAAATCCAAAAACTAAAACAAAAAATCCAAAATAAAAACTATCTCCATTCAAGGCTTTATTTTGGATTTTTCGTTTTAGTTTTTGGATTTTGGTTTTTAATTTTTGGTTTTTGGTTTTTGGATTCTATAATATTTGAAAACTAAAAAGAGGTAGCTTTTGATTTTTCTTTGATTTTTCCACTAAAATAGTTTTCCAAGTTTTTAGGAAAAACAATTTGTGAAAACTTGAATGATAATTTTTTTGGTTTTTGGATTGTAAAAACTCTAAAAACTCCAACGGCCTTTATAAAATCTTTGTTTTTTCTCGGTAACTTCATCCAGAGACTATTGTAAACTCTCATTTCAAATCAAAACTGATGAGACGTCATATCTTAATGGACCCTATATTGTTTTCGTCTGATTATGGTATTAATTAACGTATTTTACAAAGAGATGAAAATGTCGTATGCAATAAAATTAGTGTACAACAAATATATAATAATTCTTCTTAATCTTTCTAACGATTTCGAATGGTGAATGTGGTATAGTATTAGTAGTCATGGGGTTTTCATATTCTTACGCCATTTTCATATTGTCCTCCGTCTGAATTTGGGGGTATATATACCAATTAAAAATGGATCCGGAATCCGAAAAAAAAAGAAAAGAACAAATATTTTTTATTATTGAAATTTGCTAAAACATTGCCTTTGAATATGAAGAACTTAAATAATATTACTTTTTCTATTACATATATATATATATATATATTTGGAGTAACAATAACTTCCAGACATAAAGAAAACGTTGAAGACAAAAACTGTTTGTAGAACCAATATTATATTAAAAATAAATAAATAATCGTCTAATTTCACTAGAACATATTTCATATCTATAATTTCTATGATATTAAATTTTGTGCAATATCATATTTTATATGTAGTTTAGATTTTCTTAATATTAAGAGTTTATTATATATACATATAGGGCGATTTTTTTTCAACAATAAACAATAGTATTACGTTAATTAGCCATAATTAAACTTAATTATACTCAAATCCACACATACACATGATCCTATTAGTTAAGCCAAAATGTTTCGATTATTAATTAAGTGATTAATCAATAATCCCATCAAAAAATTAAGTATTGATGTGTTGTCGTGTTTAGTGAGAATAAAGAAGGGACAAGGGTGTTCCCCTGCATGTGGGGTACCTAATATTCCTTCTTCCATCAAATTAGCCTTTTTTTTATTTATTATTTTTCAAATTTCATTAAGAAATGGTAAATTTTTTAAATATATTTATATTTAGTAGTTTTCAAGAGGGTATATGAATTTCTTTGCTCTTGTCTAAGACGAGAGGGTTACAAATATGATATTTATTTGAATACTAGGAAATCGGTTTAGTCCGGTTTATTGATTCTCCATTTCTCTTAATAAAAGACCACGTGTTTAATATTTTTGAATTGGAAGAGGAAATTTGCTTCAATATCCCTTCTTCGTTCTTTCTCTGCAATGGAAACCGCTTATGATTCGAGAGTTCAAAATCCTTTTACGATTATTTTTTTTTAAAATTCGATTTCTGAATCTTCCGGATGATTTTCTGAGAAAGAATATTTAGAAACTAAGGTTTGCTTTAGTTTCTAAAAATGTGATATTCCATGAGGTTGATTTTCATTTCAAAAACTTTGGGTTTCTTTCCAAATCAATGATTCTATTCCATATTCACCCAATTCAAGATAATCATATGCTCTTCGAATAATTCGATCAATATAAGTGAAAAATATTGCGATCTTTAATGTTTTATTGATATTTTTAGAGTGTTTTTTTTTTAATTTTAGTTTCAATATTTGTCACCAAATTATAGCATGATAGAAAATACAATTTTTTGGAATATTAGTTTTGGAATAAGCCAATATCGAAACAACTACATATTAGTATATATAGATATAGATATATAAATCTAAACTTGGGTGGCATAGTGTTAATAGAACATGCAAAACATGCTTTTATCCCGTGTTTAAATTCAAACGTGGAGAGAGACACTTTTCACCTGCACTTTTCCGATTCTCTGGAATATATAAATGGTATAAAGATGGGATGAATTTCTGAATTATTAAAAAAATATATAGATATAGCCGGCCAAAAAGATTATAATAAATGCACAAAGCGTCACCCGTTTGACCTAGAGAAAACGATATATATACATGTACATATATGCATATATATATATATATATATATAAGGGCACATAGATATATATGTACATGTATATTTTTCTGGAGGACCATAAGGACAATAAAAGGCCATACTTGTCAACGACGGGGCATAATTACGGTTCAACTCTGTTTTAATTAAAAAGAAAAAAGATTAATAACAACCCATACCCAGGACATAAAAAAAACACAAGTTACTTTTCATATTTAATAAATTTAATAAAAACACCAATTAATTTTCATATTTAATAAATTTAAAAAAAAAAAACAATGTCACGGGATCAATGCTGTGCCTAATATTTGACAGAATATAAAAGCCATACAAGAACCCACTAACAAAACAGTACTTCATCTCCATCATGTCTTCGTCTCGATCACAACCCATGTCTTCTTCTTCTTCTGTTTGGTTACTTCAATACGTGAAGCTCCAATTCTTCACCCGAATTCGCGGTATCTTGATGAAAAACAGAGCAACACCCAGAAAACGAACCCTTCCGCCCTCCTCGCCGGAAAAATCAAGAATCACCCACCAAGATTCCGACCAAGCCTCGCCGGAGACCGCGGAGAGGAAATCGGAGGGTGGTAATGAAGAAGAAACCGTCATGTTGCAGAGGACGGTGAAGAAGCTTCACTTCGGGAGCTGGGACGAGAAGGAAGCCGCCGCCGGAGAAATCGAGAGGCTCGCCGGAGAAGACGGGAAGACTCGGCGGCTAATGGCGGAGCTCGGCGTCATTCAGGTTCTTGTTTCCATGGCAGCGACGGAGGTCGCCGGCCACCGGAGAGCCGCCGTGAGGGCTCTTATTCAGCTTGCTCATGGAACTTACACGTAAGTTCTGTCTAAATGGTTTGCCTAAATATCGTATTAGAATTGAATGAAAATATACAAAATTTGGAATACGAAGCACCTTAACTATTTAATATTTATGATTTTCATGATATAGAGAATTAATTTAAAAGACCAAATAGAAGTAAAACAGGGATTTGAAAGACATTTTTTCTTGATGCATGACAATTAAAACTAAGTATTCAGTTTGTCATTTTCTTGAATATCATTTACATGTTCGTTTTTCTATTAAAAAATTGTGTATAAAATCATCAACTTAAGTGAAAAAAATGGAAATTATTAAAAGCTAGGCTTGAAAGATTTATACATTTCTTGGAATATCATCATTTTAGATTAAGACGTTTTGGATTTGGTTCACGGTCAACATGAAATGATATTGTTAGGCCTTATCCCATTCATTGCGTTTTTGAAAAATTGGGACTATGCCTTTTGGAACCATGCCGCTTGAATTTTCTAAGAAATATAGATTTAGTGGGCAGAGCATGGTTATTTAATTTTAGTTTGTTCAAGAAATTAATATTCAAATATATGAATATATACAAAGTCATCTAGTCGGACGATTTTGACTTTAGGTGCAATTCCTCATATCATTATTAGCACAAATAATTGAAATAAGCGAATATATAGTGGATCCCACGGGGAGGTCCACTTTGACTCTTGAAGAATGGAGGACGTTTCACTCTCTCACGTGGCCTTCTTTGTCTATTATATTTTGTTAGGGAATATTTCGATCTATGCAATAAGTTAGATATCGCATTTTCACATTTTTTCATTTGTACGTATATTTTTTGTAGAAAAATGTGCACGTATATACTTTGTATACCATCTAGTACGGATGGGTAACGTAATATTCTCTAATGCCGTGTTTATTTTTACTTCTATAAACATATTATGATTGAGTTAATTAGCATTTAAATTAACACTAATAATTAAATGTAATGAACATATACTCCGAGTAGGACAGCAATTAAAATAAAACTCTTCATGTTTATTAGTAATAAATAACGTTACGGATTACAATGGACTTCTAATTTAATTACCAAAAATAAATATTTAATTTAATGACAACCAAGATTTTCCGAGTAGGACAGATTAGTGGGGAGAGAGACAAATCCCGTTAGTTCGTCAACCATTTCTGTCTCTTGCTAAATGTCCACTTCTTTTCTGACCAATCAGATCATGGTAAAGTTGGAGATCAGATTCCATATACCTACATATGCGTGTGTATACATATGAATATATAATTATAATCATCAGATTTTATAAAAATGTATTATTGTGTTGACTTTCAACGTAGACCCGAAATCTTAGAATCTCGTTGACATATTTAGTCATATACAGCTAAATTAATTGTTTTTTTGGTTAGGTCGCATTTTTACATTCGCATGTGTGCATCTATATAAATATGAATTTTTTTTGGTTGAAATATAAATATGAATTTTATCATATAATACCATTTATTTGATTTGTATATATGCCATACGCAACTGAGCATATGCGCGATGCATCGACAATCTTAAGACACAATCTAGCAATGCTCGTACGAGAATTAATATAAATGTAGAGGATCTAAAACTAACATATATATATATATATATATATATATGCGCGTATACAGCAGGTTAGCTATTTTATTTTGGAGTTTTCCATTGACTTGAAGTCTTATGACGTGTGATCCAACCGCTCTACCAGAACTTCGTTAAAATCCCAATTTGTCGGATTACTTCCAAAGTTTTGTCAAATTAAGAGATACACACACACGCACATATATATATATATATAGATATAAAGGAAGAAGAAAAGCTAGGGTTTAGTTGCTTCCCTCCTAACTATGATTCGGCTTCTTTTCTCCTACTCCAGGAACAAGACGCTGATGGTGAATGCTGGAATATGTTCGAAACTGCCGGAAAACGTCGAAGCCCTCGACCAATCATCGAGGCACGAATTCGCAGAGCTTCTGCATTTGTTGTCATCTCTAGCGAATGCACATTTCCCTGTCGATTCATCAGAGATTCTACCGTTTCTGATCCAAACTATGAACTCGGATTCTACGGATATCAAGACCAAGGAGACATGCCTAGCAACCTTAAACAACCTCTCTCCCGTGCTGGACAATGCAGGACCTTTGGTCTCAAACGGAGGGGTACAAACTCTACTGCGCTTGATGTCCGAAAAAGATTTGTCGGAGAAGGCTTTGGCGACTTTAGGCCAACTGGCTGTGACCCAGATGGGAAAAAAGGCAATGGAAGATAGCTTACTTGTCCCCGAAAGTCTCATCGAGATTCTGACATGGGAAGATAAACCGAAATGCCAAGAATACTCGGCTTATATCTTGATGGTATTGGCTCACCAGAGTTGGAGCCAACGCGAAAAAATGGCAAAGGCAGGGATCGTGCCGGTGCTTGTCGAGGTTAGTCTACTTGGAAGTCCTCTGGCTCAGAAGAGAGCGGTGAAATTGTTGCAGTGGTTCAAGGACGAGAGACATGTACGGATGGGTCCGCATTCGGGTCCACAAACTGGTCGGGTCAGCCCTGGAATGGGGTCACCGATGAGTCAGAGATCGGCTCAAGAAGGTAAGATGATGATGAAGAATCTGGTGAAGGAGAGTTTGCGTAAGAACATGGAGATGATAACAAGAAGAGCAAATGTAGATATGGAGAGTCAAGCTTCAAGGCTCAAGTCTTTGATCATTAGTACAAGATCTAAGAGCTTGCCTTATTGATTTTTCTTTCTTTTTTATTTATTGTGAATCAAAATTAAATAAAAGTAAATGTAAAGTGAATCTCTCCAAAGCCTTATGATTTGACTTGGGTTCTATATGTATCTCTACAAATTAAGGCATGGGTTGCCACGATTATTTGAATCACGTTTGCCTTTGGTTAAGTTTATGTAGATTAAATTAATTTTGAGTTAAATTTAATTTGAGATCATTTATCCAAAATAAATCTGATCAAATCTAAAATTAATTCATAATCCAATTTCTAGAACTTTTATTATATATATAAAATATCTAGATATTTAGTTAAAAAATCTAGATAATTATAATAAAATTTATATATTAAATTAGACTATATATTAGAATATTTTATTCAAAATTTATATAAATACTTATAATCAAATGAATATAAATATTTTTCTTGTTTTTCTTTCACATTATTTGAATATATTTATTTAGTCTGTTAAAATAAATCATAAAATGTTATTCCACAATTCTTGATAGTGAATTGCAGATAAAAATTTAATATTAAAGTTTGTTTTATGTTTTTAAAATGTGGCCATCGTTTCTCTTTCTTTTAGAAAGTAAATAAACTTTCATTATTTTTATGCAACAAAAAAGGGTATATTAAGGAGTATCAATCAGTTAGAGGAAATATAGATATTTAGTGATGAAAAGTTTTATGTACTTTATGGTCGAATACATCTTTTGTACAATATCAACCATTACAATTATTTTTTTTAAGGTATCAAAATACCCCTACGAGGGAAAGAATTCAATCTTTCTTTTTCTTTTAAAAAATTATATTTTAGTTTCTTCCCTTTTTTTCTTCTACTTGTCCTTGTTTGTATTTTTTTCCTTTTTTTTTAACAATTTTCTTCTTTTGTATATTCTTTTGCATTCTTAAAATATTTGATTTTATTCTTATTAATATTGTATATATATTTTCCCATCTTCTCAAGTATTCCCATAATTTTCTTTTCCATTTTAAACAATATATCGAAATGTTGCTAATTTGATTTTCTTGTATTATGAAGAGTAATGTACGAAGGATATAGACAAAGATGTAAAAGCAAATCTATCTTTGACAGATTTTATGCAATCAGATCCATTATATATTAATTGACTATTAACTTCTTCTACATTTCTTTTTTTTTTCCTCTCGTGAATTTTTATTTTCCACCTTTTTTTTTATAATCAATTTTCCACCTTTCATTCCATTCTCTTGATTTTACACAAAGATACGTGAGAATGGATGAAACACATCTCTATATAAACACAACATTCTCATACTGTAATTAATTACAAATTACCCTAAGAACATGGACTCGTCAATGGTTCTAATTCTGATCCTAACCATCCTTGTGAGCTCCACAATCTCTACAGCCACCTCTCGTCGAAATGGCGCGGCCGAATCGTCGTCAATCATAGCGAAGCACGAGCAATGGATGGCTACATATGGCCATGTTTACGCAGACGAATCCGAGAAACAGATAAGGTTCGAGATCTTCAAGAAGAACTTAGAGTTCATCGAGAACTTCAACAGAAACGGGAATGCAACGTACAAGTTGGGCATTAACCAGTTCTCTGATATGACCGACGAGGAATTTCGTTCCACTTTCACGGGACTAAGACTGTCCGATGAGATCATAAATGGAACATCTTTGCCGGGACCTGATGAAACGAATACGCTAAGGTATGTGAATGTGAGTGAAGCAGATAATCTTCCCGAGAACGTGGACTGGAGGACACAAGGGGCTGTGACCCCTGTCAAGAACCAGGGACAATGCGGTAATTTAGTCTGCTCTAACCAGAATACGATGTTTACTAATTGCATTTTTTCAGAGAAATTATTACATTAGATCATGGAATTATTACATTAGATCAAGCTAGTTGACTCCACCGAATTAAATACATCCAAAACATTAGGAGCTTGTTGGGCGTTCGCGGCTGTAGGGGCGGTGGAAGGACTGACAAAGATCGCAACAGGCAATCTCGTATCTTTGTCCGAACAACAACTCGTAGACTGTGATACATATCAGAAAGGTTGTCGATCCGGATTCCCGGATAGAGCGTTGCAATACATAATCAAGAACGGCATTGCTTCCGATAAAGACTACCCTTACAGCGCATCGCAGCAATCGTGCCGATCTAACGTTCCACCCGCCGCAAGAATCAGATGGTACGTGGTCATTCAGAACAACGAGAAGGAGCTGATGAAGGTGGTGGCGAGACAACCGGTCGGAGTGAACATAGATCCGTCGTTTAGGGGTTACTCGAGCGGAGTGTACGATGGGCCGTGCGGGACGACACTGAGCCACTCGGTCACGATCGTAGGGTATGGGACGAGCCAGACAGAGGGGAAGTATTGGTTGGTGAAGAACTCGTGGGGGGAAGGATGGGGCGAGAAAGGTTACATGAAGATCAGAAGAGACGTGGGCGCTCCTGAGGGTAAGTGTGGTTTGGCAATATATGCATTTTATCCGACAACTGAAGTAGTTTAGTTGAAGTCTAAGTGAAGATAAATGTTTTAAATGTTTATTTGATTATGAATCTAACGAATTTAAGACAATTCAAATATGTCATATTAACAAACGATGGATGGTTCGATCGATTCGCTCGTGTTTAGGTTGATAAAAACAGACGAGGTTTTTGCTTCTCATTTTCAATGAATTGTACAAATGTGAAAAATAAGAAAGGAAAAAAATAGAAAATTCATACTTTTTTTTGTATGTTATGAATTAAAAAAATGATTACAAGAAGAAGATATGATTAGAAATGATTGTTTTTATTAGGGTTAGTCCCACGAAAAAATCTAAACTTGTTAACGTGTTTCATATAAAACTCTGAATTTGCAGTATTCTACAAAAAAAAAACCCTGAATTTGGTATAAATTTCCACAAAAATTATAAATTTACAATTTTCTTCCATATAAAACTTTTGACTTGTTCGAGCAAATTTTGATGGCGTGGCACGAACGAATTACTGACATGGCGCTGACTGAGTTGACACGTCAACGTCACGTCATAATTTTAAAAATTAATGTAAATTTATACATTTGATTAAAATATGTAAATTTATACATTTGATTCAAATATATTTATATATGTGTAAATTTATATATTTGATTAAAATATTTGTATATTTAAAATTTCAAATTATAAACTTAATAGATATACAAATATATATATATATATATATAGATATTTGATTAAAAAAATATATGTATGTATGTATATATAGGTATATGTATATATATTTATATATTTAAAATTTTCAATTATAAACTTAATATATATACAGATATATATGTATATATATTTGACCAAAAATTAGAAATTTATATTTTAATTTTAAAAATGATGATGTGGCGTTGACGTATCTACTCAATCAGCGCCATGTCAGCAATCCGTCGTGCCACGCCAATTAAATTTTTGGTCGAACAAGTCAAAGATTTTATATGGAAGAAAATGATAAGTTTATAATTTTTGTTGAAAATTTTACCAAATTTAGGATTTTTATGGAAAATTACAAGTTTAGGGTATTATATGAAATATTTAAACAAGTTTTGGACTTTTTTGGGATTAACCAGTTTTTATTATGAATTAGATTAAAATAAAT
The DNA here is from genome assembly GCF_000463585.1 of Tarenaya hassleriana. Classification (NCBI taxonomy): domain Eukaryota; kingdom Viridiplantae; phylum Streptophyta; class Magnoliopsida; order Brassicales; family Cleomaceae; genus Tarenaya; species Tarenaya hassleriana. The sequence goes on along the minus strand of NW_010969548.1, from coordinate 673,345 downwards.
AGAATAAAACTAAGATATATTTATAAAGAATTGTGTAAAATTATTTGTTAATCCTTTATTCCAATCTATTCATATTAAACCATCGAATTTTCGGTTTATATAAGAAATAGCGTCAACAAATAATTCATATAATTTTAATAAGAGAAAATTATATTAAAAAACCTGTATTTTTCTCTAGTTGTAATTTTATCCTATATTTTTTTTTCTATTAAACTCTATATTTACTATATTTAGCAATAAATATTTACATTTTAAAAAAATTAAAAAATAAAATTCTAAATACAAAACTGACTTTTCAAAGATGATGTCATCATCAATTATCTAATATTTAATAATATTAAATAATAAAATAATAAAGTATTAAAAATTTATAATAATACTAATAAAAATAAAATAATAAAATTATATATACATATATATATACGCATATATATACATACATATATATAACACATATATATATATATATTAAATAATACATGTGTATGTATATATATGTAGTTTTCATTATTTGATTTTATTCTTATTAACATTATAATAATTTTTAATAACTTTTTGTTATGTTTATTATTTAATATTATTAAATATTAGATAATCGATGATATTTTATGTGATTAGTATGAAATTGTTGGCACAAAATCAATTTTTGTGTTTAGGGTTGTATTTACCATTTTTTTTAAATATAGATATTTTATTATTAAATATAATAAATATTGAGTTTAATAAAATAAAAAATATAAAGTTAAAATTGCAAAATCAGAAATTTTCTCAATAAATAAATAGGAACGAATAGACTGAAACGGTGACGTTTGGGTACGGGAACCGTGACTCGCTGGTACGAACGTTGACCGAGGAAATGAAGGAGCCGTTATCCACGTTGGGAGCCATGCATGGGCAATGCGGTAATTTCTAGTATCTAAACCCTTTCGATTAAAGTTTTTTTTTCCTTTTTTTTTTCATTTGACTCAATTTTTTTTCTATATTTTGTTTTAAATCTTTAACTTTCAAATCGAGTTGAAACCGTCTGATTTAATCCGATTAAACCTAAAGCCTGATTTGAATTCAATCCGAAAATCCGATTTTTTTTCAGAGCTATAAATTTAAACCCGAGTCCGATCATTTTTTGGATACAGATCGGATTTTGAGTATGGGACCAAAACCCTAATTTGAAGTTAGCTAAACGATAAATTCTTAATCAAATTTAATAACGGCTCAATTAATGTAACTAGGTCCACTAGGATAGTGTAAGTTTAGATATCCAAAATTTTGAGACATTCAACTCCGAAACCAAGTCCTTTGTTAATGAACGTGTACCCAAAAATTGGAAATCCGATTAACATAATCGATTTATTGATTTAGTTGGTGAGTGCTAACCAACTTAATTACGGAACAAAATGTGTATAATGATAAATTACATTCCACTTGATACAATCAATAATAGTAATTGAATATTCTCTTTACAGAAAAAGAAAAATATTTTACCAAAGAAAAACGGGGAATTAATTGACTTACAAAAACAAACAAATTAAACGATATGTCCATAACATTTAAAATCTATAATAACAAAACCAGATAGCTTGTACTGAGAAAGACGGACAACAACGTTAGACCAATGTAATTAACGCTGCAACCACCGCTACTATCTCCGCCGCCATCTTCCCCGCCGCCGCCGCCATCCCGGTCTCTCTTCCTTTTTCCTGAAGAATTGCCTCCTTTTCCTCCACGGGATCCGATTCCACCGCTACGGCTGCCGCCCCC